>NW_009214752.1:11113-27006 GCF_000690835.1 Fulmarus glacialis
CCCCCCCGCTCCCCCCCCCCATCCCACCAGAGGGGGGGGGGGGAGCCCGCGGCTGCCTGGGGTTTAGGTGCTGGCTGGGGTTAAACCTCAAAATCCTCTTATGTCTCACTGTAACTATGGCCTTGTTAAGAATAACTAACCAAGTAAAGGAGACTCTAGAAGCCCCTGCAGAATATCTGCATCAGTCTGGTCTCCCTGTGTTGCAGTAGAAATCAGAAATTTTGGAAAGTGCTCTGATCTTTTTTTAAAAAACAGACAGAAACTTTGATGTATGGAGTCACTAGGATGCAGCTTCAGCCATTCCAGGGACACGGGACACGGGAAGCCCTGCATATGTTCCTTGTACTGGTCTGCTCGGATACTCTCTTGAAAATTTTATCGTTTTGGTGGAGGTCTTCATATTGCATACCTCGCTAGCTCCTTTGCAGAACTGTGGGAAAGAGATGTAATGAATTGCAGTCATACGAGATGTTCTCCAGGCTAGAGAATAGTAGAAAAACCACAGAGTGTGGACAAGTTACTGAAAGGTAAACTAAGGTTGTGGTCTTGTAGCCTCTCAGTTACTCCGTAGTCATTGCATATGTTTTTACTAGAACTGTGAGAAAGAGGTGTAATGAATTGCAGTCATAGAGATGTTCTCCAGGCTAGAGAATAGTAGAAAAACCACAGAGTGTGGACAAGTTACTGAAAGGTAAACTAAGGTTGTGGTCTTGTAGCCTCTCAGTTACTCCGTAGTCATTGCATATGTTTTTACTCCATTGTAAATGCAGTTTACGTTCTCCACCTTCACTGAGGGGTAGGATAGCCTCTGTTACAGAGGAAGAACATGTGTTTGGTTACCACTGAGTAGCGGAAGTTCCTCGAAGTCATACTTCTACGTTACCTTGTGGTAACTTATTCCTATCCCCATATCTGTAACTGAACAGTGAGTTCCTTAAAGAGTTCTGGGTAAAGCTATTTGGAAAGAAAACAGATAAAGTACTTCTTCAAACTGAAGGCAGAAAGATCCACTTGATCGTCCCAACTTCATCTTGTTCCTCTCAAGTTTATCTGTGCCAAGATAGTTGCAAAATATTTGATCAAGAGCTGTTGCAGGACAGATTCTACAATGTTCTCAATAATATCATTAAAATGAAGAATCAGGAGCTTTGCTTCCTGTGTCTGTATTTTCTCTGTTGTTCAGAGAAGATAATTTATGAAAGTATTGCTGCTCAGAGAAGGTAATTCATAGCGCTGTCACTTAGGAACCTACAGCAATCGTAATTGAGGACCTACTAAAACCATGCCACGAAGTCTTACAAAATGTGGGGTTTGGTGTGTGTGAGGGTTAAGGTTTCTTTCAGTTTATAATTATATAATTAATACTTACTGACTAGTATGATTTTCCTTTTTTGATAAATCATATACATACTTCTTTTGGTGTTTGTGTTCTTACTGGTACTTGGAGGGCTAATGAATAGAATTCCCCAAGTCTGTACTTGGAATGTGAAGGGCTGGGAAAAAAGCAAATACGTTGCTAGACTTTGAACATGATTGCGAGATGCTGGCTTTTGGTTGTGAAGTAATGAGAGAAACATCAAGAAAATTACCTAATTTTGCTGAGATTTACAGGTTGTTAGTAAATCTGTTATACTTTTATACAAATAAAATCTAAACTTTATGCTGCAGAACTCAAAGATTTTAGTACAGTAATAATAATTCTCTGAATTCTGTGATAGCCTTAGGATGTAAACATGAACTGAAATAGAAACCTTACTCTATGCCCCAAAAGGCAGTCAGTTCTATTTTTTTACTATAAAATAATTTTATTAATGCTTTCATTGGGATGTTCAGTAACCTTGTAGCACAGTTTGAGCATCTCTGATTTTAGAGTTTCCGAGAACTTTCTGTTTCAGAAAATTTCTGTTTTCAGATTGTTTCCAAATGTAGGTAGGGAACATTGTCATATGGAACTTGATTACTTTTTAAGATTTTTTTTTTTTCCCCCCCTCTTTCATGAATTCAATGAAGTATGAATGGTGGGATTGGAAAGAAAAATTTTACAGGGCTTACTGAATTCTGGATATCTGTTAAGCATAGTTATTGACAAATAGTAATGCTGCGGTAAAATACCAATTGTGGCAAGAGGATTTTTCTATTCTAAAGTGGGCAGAGAAAGTAGCTGTAGGAGGCATGGGTATCAAAAGTAAATGGTGAAGATACACAAGATAAATGGAATTGAATAAAGTAAGTGAAAGAAACAGTAAGACTTACAAGAAGCACTTTTGCTATTGCAAACTGCAGTTCTATAGAACTGCAGTTCTATATCTTCACGGAAAAAGTGTTAGAGATAGGAGTCGTTAGGGATTGTGGAGATCATTCTTGCTCTAGGCCACATCCAGGTTTCGGGTGGTGAGGTGCATTATATCAAATTGGACTTCTCTTGATATTACCCCTTCTTTAGTTATTCTGTTTATCAGACAGCTAAAGTTCAGGTTGCGTTTTTTTCTTCAGTCATGTTTAACTGTACAGAATTGCCAATTAAAGCTCCTTTCCCAAGCCTTGTAGGAATCCCAGGGATTTGCCTAAACAGTACTTCTGCCGCGAACGATTTCATGAATAGCTCTTTGCCAGTGGTATGCCTCTTTGTCTGTGGTCTTTCTTGAGATCCTCTTGTACTTTTTTGTGTGTTTTTCAGCTCTCTCTGCTTTTGTGGGCATGTGGTTGTGGTTTTACACTCACGAAGAGAGAGATCTGTGGATGGCCATGACTGCACAGAACACAGAGGCTTTTTGGGAATGTAATTAAGGTCATGAAGTTGCTTATGTGTATTTGGTATTCCTGATTGTGCCTTTGACACTCTTGCTTTTCTTGATTGTAGGTTGGACTTGCCAGACAGTTCCAAGCAGATTCTCTTCCCCAAGGCAGTCAATCACGGCTGACTGGATAACTGACTGCCGGATTGATGAACAGAAATTCACTGAGATGACTTAGGGAGGGGCATCAAGGACAATGGTGCAGAAAAAGAAAATCTGCCCTCGGTTACTCGACTATCTTGTGATCATTGGAGCCAGGTAACGTAAAAGAGTCTCAGCACTGCTTTTGCTTGGGCAGTAGAGTGGGGATAAATAGCCTAGCATCCATTGATGAAGCCTTGCTTGGTGCTGAGGAAGTGCTGTCTGGAATGCGTGCAGAATGCTACCATAATGGGAGCATCTACTTGGGCCAGGGCACTTTCTGAAAGATACTAGTGCTGCCAAAGTTTTTGAATTTTGCGGTCTTCATACTCCTTTTCAAGGGTCTGCAAAGGATGACTAAGAAAAGCTAATTTGTATATGACTCTGGTAGCATGTGTGTCTGAACTTCTTTGCTTCTACTGGCATCAGGATAGAGGGATTCACAAACTGAAAATACTGAAAGCCACATGCAAGTAAAATACTAGTTTGGGGTTACTTTTCTAGCTTTTGAAGTGTAGTCTGTAAACTCAGCTGAAAAAAAAATAATCTGGAACTTGCCTTACTTGGCTCTTTCTCCCTCTAATACTCATTTATCCTCATAGGAATGACATGAATGCTTTCGTTTTTTAAAGTCTTATTAACTATCAATAGATAAAATGTTACGCTTATTTACTTAAAGCGTATATGAAATGTGGGGTTGATATGTGTTTGTCAAATACACAGGTGCTCAGTAAATGTTATTTTTCTGTATTCAAAGTTTATGCAGTAACTTTCTACCAGTCTATTTAATGGGTGTGTCCAAAGTCTATTTTACTTTAATTTCTAAATATCAGTGGTTTAGGTGCATCACCCTGTTGCTTTACCTCCCTCTTTCTTTGCAGAATACTTTGAGTGCAATATTTAAATAGGCTAAGTGGAGGAAATTACATAATCCTAAGTAATAATTATTTTTATTATTGTATTGTATGGACAGAATAATTTATTAGGGTAATTACTTCTTATTGTCTGTAGAAAAATAACCAGGTTTTCCATATGTGTGTCACTGACTAGGAAAAGGAGGAGGAAGAAATGTTAACTGCCTCCTCTAGTGGTGCTTAAAATGCCTGTTTTCACTTAGAAATTTGCTAGCATCACTCCTGGACTCCCACAGTTCTCTTGCTTTTTGCTGGGCAGCGGTAGCTAGATTGCTAATGCTCAGAGGTCTGTTGTCTCATTAGGCAGTTCAGCGAAGGCCTATGTTAAGAGATGGAGCTGACTGAAGTAGCTTCTACTGCGACGTCCTTCGGAGCTCCATGGGGCCTTTACCATTACATCTTGTTATCCTCCGTGCACAAATGCCTTTTGGAAGTATTCCCTTTTATTAGATGCAAATTTTCTAAATGTCTGAGAAGACTTTGTCTTTGTAGCTAATATTACTGCAAAGGCACGAACTGATGATATATTCACTGGTACTTTGTTGATGACTTTTTTTTAACCATTTATTGCCAAGTAGACTCTCTAAACAGTACCAGCATTATTTGACATTTCTTCTTCAGCAGATGATGCACTAGTTGCATCCATGAATATATAAAAGCTTTTTAGCGTTTCTTTTTTCTTTTTGTACAGTATTTTAGTACTTAACTGTACAGGCAGTATAATTTTTATTACCAATTTATGCTTTATTACTAAAGCATTTTTACTTTTTCTTTAATAAAGTATTAGTTTGGGAGAATTAGTCACCAGAGCTATTTACACCAGTGATTTTCTTTTGTAAATTACAAACATTCTATTACTGCTTGTTTCGGTTTTCTCGCCTCTCAGGTAAGAGAAAAGCAAGTGTCATTTGTATTTTGAAATGGGCAAATCTAAAGTATCAAGGTGAGAAAATGTCTTGTATGAGATCCCACAGGAGAGTGATGGTGGAGCCAGGTCTCCTACATCCCATTTAGTAAACGTTATACTAAATGCTAATTACTTTAGAAAATGGTGAGAGATCAGACTTTGTAGCAAAGGGGTCAAACCAAAAAGAGGTTGTTCTGGGGACATATTTTTCTTCCTTCACTGTGTGGATCTCATACTATTTCTCTGGCAGTTATTCAGTAGCTTTCATGGAAAAGCAGTGGTAGGAAAATAGTTAATACCTTGAAAGAATCTGTTCTTCTGGTGGAAAATTAGGAATAAGCAGTATTGACTTTCTGTCTTTGTGTTCCATTAGTGATTTGTAATACAAAGGTTGGTGAACCACAGTGTTAAATAGGTCTGCATATTACTACCAGCTTTTATAGTAACTTACACTTCAAATCCAACTTGAAAATCAAACACAGAAATATATCTATCTATGGTTGCTAGAACTTTTTAATGAAAATTTTACAGGATGAGGTCCATATCATTCCATATCATTCCATATCATTCCGAGAGATGAGTTCTTTCCTAGTAAATTCTTGTTTTTCCCAGTTAGGAGTTGATACTGGATTTTCTCATTTAATTTTTCATCTTGTTCATAAATGGCTGAAATCCCGGCGGTTTTCATCTGACTGTATATTTGGAAAGGGACAGTGTATTTCCTATCCAAGAGTTGCCCCAGAGACCTGTGAGGTTAAATTAATTTTGGAAATCAATGTTAGGCAAACATGAGAATACGATGTTCTCCTGGGAACAACATACTCCTGAAAGTCCTTTTCTTGGTCAACTTTGAACAGGCTCCTTGTTGGGCCTTGATAATGATGGTATAGACTTTTTAATTTAACCTTTCTGCAATTGTGGCCTTGTGCTAGTGGCTAGTGACAGAGAAGCTGCGCTTTCCCTGGATAGTAGGGGGAGAGAAGAAACAAAGATGAAGCTGAGCCCACAGGCTCCTGACATATTAGTAGGGAGATACCAAAGATTTTTATTGGCATTAGTCAACTATGTACGTTTTTTTTGTTTTCTTTTTTGTAGGCAGCCAAGTAGTGATAGTGTTGCTCAGACTCCTGAACTGCTGCGACGTTACCCTCTGGAAGACCATGTGGACTTTCCTCTACCGCCTGATGTTGTATTCTTCTGCCAGCCAGAAGGATGCCTGAGCGTGCGGCAAAAACGCATGAGCTTCCGTGACGACACTTCTTTTGTCTTCACGCTCACAGACAAGGATACAGGTGTCATTCGCTATGGAATCTGTGTCAACTTCTACCGCTCCTTCCAGAAGCGAGTACCCAAGGAGAAGGGAGAAGGCACAGGGGGGCATCGAGCTCGGGAGGGACAGAAAATCCCCAAATCTGGCGATGCATCTGCGCCCCAAGAGGAAGTGGGCACTGAGAGTTCGGAGAGTGGTTCTTCACTGCAGGCTCCAAGTACAGAGTCTACCCCAGATGTGAATCGATCACCGCGCAGTAAGCGTCTGGCCAAAGGCAGCCATCGCTCTCGGAACAGCACTCTGACTTCTCTGTGCATCCTTAGTCATTATCCCTTCTTTTCCACCTTTCGTGAGTGTCTGTACACCCTCAAGAGACTTGTGGACTGCTGTAGTGAGAGATTGTTGGGCAAGAAGTTGGGGATTCCTCGTGGGGTGCAGAGGTATGTTGAGTGGGAAGAAAGAACTTTTTCCTCCCACTGTTGGTGTCCGGGACTGCAATTGTCTGCATGGCAAATTGTGGCTACAGCTGTGGTTGCAGAAGCAGCCGAACACCAATGGTTGATCGTTTTGCTGTTTTAACCCAGGGTCACAGTAGGAAAAGGAAATTTTTGTGATGATTTCTTTAAAACTTCTCTGTCTGATTCTGTAACCTGGTATGATTTTCATTTTTGATACGCCTAAGGAGGCACTATCCTGCTAACAACTGACTAAGCATGATCTTTTCTGAAGCTGAGCACTGATGCTGTTATTGTTGCTTTGGCATATAAGCTCCGTGGCAGTGTACGTCAGGACTGATTCTCTGGCAAATTAGAAACAGCCAAGAAATAACAGGGAGAATTTCCACTTGGGGCAAGAGGGAAATGATGAAAGTGTGCTTAATGAGCTTATGGAATAATGTGAACTTCAGCGTGGGAGAGAAAAGACTAGAGAAGCAGGCTGAAAGAGATCAAAGTACAGTATTTGAAGGGGAGAGGGAGGAGAGGTAGAAAACAAAGGAGTTGTCTAGGAAGCGTATGGGAACGGGGGTTGGTAACAGCAAATTAACAGGAACTTGGTGTATTTTATGTAATGTAGTAATCTTACATATCTGCTGTTACTACGTTGGGTATGTAACAAAAGCTGTTGCACTGTAGGGTACAGAAGGAACAATGTCTTTACATATATCAGTCATGGACGTATGTCTGTGCGATTGTGCCTGACACCTACATTCCAGGATGATATTTTCCTTTCCAATATGCTAACTGAAAAGAGAAAATATAAAATGAATCTCTGGAGAAGGAGGGGATTATCTCAATAGTAAGAGGGATGTGGCTGTGAGATAGCTCATAATGTGAGTTAAGTAGCTTGGTACGCTCCAAATTAAACTTGTCAAAAGCAAAAAACGACAGGACATCTATCATTTTCGTCTTTATAAGCTCTTTACATTTTGCATGAAAGGGGGAAATCTGTCCCATTCACAGAGCAGTAGCCTATTTCTTGTGTTACTGCCCTGGAATAGTTCTAGGAGAGTGTCCTGGGCTTATGACTGACTCCCGCCTTAGCAGATTTATCACCTGAATCCACTGACTGTTGAGGAAAAAATGATTCTGTCAGAACAAAACTTCGCCCCCCAGGGAAGTATGTTTTAAGGGAGCTTATTTGGTCACTTGGTTTAGTCTGATAATTACTGAGGTAGAAAAAAGTTAAATTTAATGATTTTCCTCAACTCTGTGAGCATATCTGATTTTTTAAAGGGGTGCTAAAATATTCCAGTGTTTGAATGGCATGTGGTATTTGAAAAATTTGCTCTTGTTGGACATAATTCTTACAGAGAAGAACCACTCAGAGTGACAGATGAGGAGGAATGCTGAGCATACATCTCTGGGAAAAGTAAAGCAGCGGGTTTGAATTACCATGTGGTTTGCAAGCCGTGACCAGGAAAAGTAGAATAGTTTTGAAGTGGTGGCAGAATAAAGGTGAAACTGAATCCTTACAGCTTGCAAAAGGTTGAGGGTGCCTGTTAACAACCTAATGTCCTGTGCATTACCAGCGGCTGAAGGAAGAGTGGAGGATGAGAAGCATCACAGTTCCTGAGAGGTGTATCACTTAGCATACTTTGCCCTTCTTTTGACCCCTCCAAATTTCTCTGATTTTTCTTCCTTTCTGAAGCCTCCATTGTCATAATCTTTTTTCTTCTTTTTTCCTTTTCCTTTTTTTTTTTTTTTTTAAAGTCATGAACTGTAAGGTAGAACCTCTAATTTGAACCCATACCATTCTAAGGGATCTGTTGCAGTAACTGAAGATATTTATCAGGCTGAAGTTTTTTGCAGAATGGCTACAGCAGGTTTGCAGCCTTCACTGTGCTACAACATTAAGGGCTGAAGTGGACAAGCCACTTTGCTTCCCTTGTCAGACCCAGTTCTAAGTTTTGAAGCTCTGAAGGCCCTGAGCAATGCTGTACATGCGTTTTGGCCAGCCTGTCTGTGAGCTACAAGTTTGCAGATTGCTGGCTTAGGGCATGGAAAAATTGCTGCTTATTTTGCTAAGGTGCCTAAATGCTTTCTAGACAGCTTTCAGAAATGTATATTCTCAGCTGAAACGCATCCATTTCTGCCATGGGTTATTCAGCTCTTAAGAATCATACAACGCAATTTAGGATAGGATGAAAAAGAGTATTTTGTCATGCCAAAACATCTGGGAGATCTTGGTGTGGCATATTTTTATTATCTCAGGTTTAGTTCCTATTCTTGCAAAGGTTTGTAGGACTGCTGGAAGCAGAATTCTACAGTCAGTCAGTCTGCCACAATTTTGGATGAGATGTGAGAGTATCCTATGTGCATGCTGAATTTCAAGCACCAAGGCGATGAGAGGTCTTCAGAGATCTGGACCTAACTGAACCCTTTAAATGAACGAATGAACTCTCAGGTGGCAGTGACATACTTGTGTGATTCCTGCCAGTGATACACTTGTGTGATTCCTCCCACAGAAAGATTTGTACTTCCCCACGGTGGTTGTTCCAGTAAGCTTAAATCCCTACCTTCCATTCCTCCGTGTGACCAAATGTTTGTTAGCTGCAGCTTTTAATTCTCGGTGGATCTGCCCTTTTCCTGGAAGAGCCTTGCGGAATGGCCGCCAAGTGAAGCTCTTGGAGCGTTAACCTTCTTGTTCCCCCTGTACAGGGATACAATGTGGCGGATTTTCACAGGCTCCCTCCTGGTGGAAGAAAAGTCTAGCGCGTTGCTACATGACTTGCGGGAGATTGAGGCTTGGATATACCGGCTGCTCCGGTCACCGATGCCTGTTGCTGGTCAGAAGCGGGTGGATGTGGAAGTCTTGCCACATGAGTTGCAGCCAGCTTTGACCTTTGCTCTTCCGGATCCGTCCCGCTTCACCTTGGTGGATTTTCCATTACATCTGCCTTTGGAGTTGTTGGGAGTGGATGCCTGCCTGCAGGTGCTGACCTGCATCCTTCTGGAGCACAAGGTAGGAGGGAAAAAATTTGATAGGTACGTAGGAAGCTCGGCCCTCTTCAAAACCAGGGTAGGCTGGATGTGTAGGACAGCTGTCTCCTGCGCTGCCTGGAACCAGTTTGTCTGCAGGGGGAAGGAATAGCTCCTTCTGAGGTTCGTTTTGAAAAAAACCTCTCTCAAAAAAGCACCTGAAGCTTGTTTTCAGACAAATTAATGGAAGGTCATCCAGTTCACAGCCATCAAACCAGAGGCCTGCAGGCTGCGATCTTCATATACCCCTGGGGGGAGTACTAGAAGTGAATGGTTGCTGCAGTGCTAATGTGAGTTTCTTTGGTTGCAGGTTGTATTGCAGTCCCGAGATTATAATGCGCTCTCAATGTCTGTGATGGCCTTTGTGGCTATGATCTACCCGTTAGAGTACATGTTCCCAGTGATCCCTCTGCTTCCCACCTGCATGGCCTCTGCAGAACAGGTACGTATTTTTCCTTTATTGGTCTTTTGCAGATGTTTCTGTGATGTCTGAAATTTATATAGGAGTAGTCCTTGTTTCCTTCCCCGCCATTTTCTCAGGGATTGTAGCAAAGTCTGCCTTGCAAAGAACGTTCTTTGGGCACAACTAACTATGTAAATCATAGGTAACACCACTTATTTAGGATATCTTCAAAGCATGCTTAGTGAACAGTATGATTCAAAGCAGTAGTTCACAGTAATTCACAAGCAATGGACTGAAAGGCCATAGATCCACAATATTATGATGAGTATTTAACCCCTGCCACAACTGAGTATTAAGGTCTTTTGGGGAGGGTCCAGAGTAATATTTAAGGACGCTTGAGGGCTCTTGATTCAGAGTTTAGAAACTATTGACTGCAATTTATTCTCCTCAGAAATATGAAGTGTTGAGTTACTTCAGGTGGGAGCCTGGGTTTTGCCAATAGTCAGCTCTCTGCAGGAGCTCAATATTTTGCTTGGAAAGATAGAATTCAGGCCATCTTACTACTTCAGTGCTATCCTGCAACTGATGCTGCAAGTTTGTTCTTGTACTGCCCCTTGGAGGTGACCAACTGTTCTAGATTTAAAGAATAAATTAGCCTCCCAAGCCACTGGTCTCCAGCTGCTACATGCCTTACTGATTTAAACCTCTCCCTCTGCTGATTCCCTTATCAGAAACAACCTGAATTTTCCCTTAAGTTTTCCATGTACATTTGAAAAAATGTGTCTATTTCTTCTGCTTCCTAGAGATGTTATTGTTTGGAAACCAAATTACCATTACAAGGGTAAGGGTAAAGCCATATTTACAATGGCACAGACCCAGTTTGAGCTGAGAGAGTATTCATCTGTGACTTGCTGCTCCTCTGGTTAGGCTCTTACTCCGAACATCTTTTTTTCTTGGTCCATGATAGATGTGCAAGCTGTTAGATTAGCTAAGTTTTTTCCAAAGAGCCATGCAGCCATATAAATTACATCCCTGGGGTGGGGGGCACTGGTGGTGGAAATTTATTTTCTTCTAGATGAAAATTGAAGCTCTCTGAGCAGGAGCTTTTCTTCTTCTTTTTTTTTTTTTTTTGATATTTCTATTTTATGGAATTAATTACTTATATATCAATGCCTTGTGTGTTGTCTCCTCTGCTATAAACTTACTGTAGTTAATAAATATTTGGGAAGAACATGGTGATATCAAATGCAGATCTTGTCCTTATTAAAGTCTCTCTCTCTCTCAGTTGCTTCTAGCCCCTACACCTTACATCATTGGTGTTCCAGCAAGTTTCTTCCTTTACAAACTGGATTTTAAAATGCCTGATGATGTATGGCTTATTGACCTGGATACCAATAGGGTAAGTGGTGCCCATAAGGACTTGTGGCTTTGTTTCCAGGGAGCTGTGCACTTTCTTCAGTGTATCCACTGAGAATTTAAGAATGCCTGGCCTCAGTCTGCCCTTGCCACTCCCGTCTTAAACTTTAGGGTTCCGTTCTTTGTTATGTCTCAAGGTCCCCATTTCTTTTGCTCATAAGGCATTCTTTTTCAGTTAATCCATCTGGCTATATCATTAGAAGATAAATCCTCAAACAAATGATAAAGCTGTCTTCTTGAGTAATTCTGACCCGTCTCTTATAGCCCTACCTAACAAACCCAATCTGATAAGAGCCCTACAGCAGCATTGGTTGTCATGATTCAAATGGGACTATGTATCCCGCTTTCTACTGGGGCACGAGCAAGGCTATGTCAAGGGAAATGTGTATAACATGTTCGACTTGATGGAAATTCCAAAGGATGAGTGTGTATGTATCCCGCCTTCTACTGGGGCACGAGCAAGGCTATTTCAAGGGAGATGTGTATAACATGTTTGACTTGATGGAAATTCCAAAGGATGAGTGTGGGTTCATTCAAACTTCTCTTTTTTGTGGTAAATGATAAAGTAACTCCTCCATTTTTTGTGATATTTTAAACAGTAACAACCATAAAGAAGTGAAAATCAAAGTATGGATGCAGGTGTCTGTGTGTTGTGGGAGGTTTTTTATTAATTATTTTACTTCATGGCTTTTGTTCCTCAGTCTCTGGAGTGGTGGAGATTCAGGAGATTCTGTTTTGGAAATGAATACAGCTGGGGAATTTTTGGTATGTTGCTGTGCTTAATTCCAGGTGATCGTTCCCACAAATGCAGAATCTTTGCCAACACTGCCAGAACCAGAAGCTTCAGAGCTGAAAAAGCATCTGAAACAGGTAATAAGCACTTTGGGGAAAGGACTCAGATTCAGTAGAATTTAGCAGATGTAGTCTTGCACAGCAATGCAAGTCAGCAAATGTAAAGCAAAATGTGTTAAAAGCAGGTGTGTATCCTGGCACATCAGATGGATATGAAAACGTATCAGACTACTAGAATACTCTTGTTCAAGAAAGTGCACCTTGGTCAGTCATGGAGAGGTCTGCTTCTCTGAATGTGGAGGTGGGATGATCAATAGGGTGGCTGATTAAACAACATTATAAGGGTGTCTTCTTTTGAGCTCCCTGAGCTGTATGACTTTCTAACATTGTCTTCTCCTGACTAAGCTAAATCTGAGACCTTCATCTTGTTTCAGATCTCTGTAGTTTTTCCAGAGGACTTCATTGTAATTTTTGTTACCTGTTTCATCTTTTGCTGTCTCTGCTGCTTCCACCTTTGTCGTTTGTAGGGGAAGCATAGGACTAGGAATTTTCTGTCAACCTGTTTAAGATGCCTCTTTCGTATAGTTGGCCAATCCCCCGTATTAGAATACAACAGCATTTTGAGCTTGAAAAGCAGTATCAATTAATACAGATGTTAAGTGGTAGGTATCCAGTTGCTGCTTTTCTATCTTCATGGAGAGAGTTAATTTGGAAAAGTGAGTGGTCACTGAGGCTTATAACTGCAGTTAATTTCTTAGCCAGGTGAGGGATAATTTGAAAAGCTCCTGGATGCAACAGGTAGTTTCTGGTTTTTACTGTTGTTTGGGGCTAACTTGTTTCCAATTGGTGCAGGAAGTTCCAGATTCCTCCTTTACATTTGCCATGTGGGCTTTAAACTCTGACTTGATCCATCAAGCTATGATCATCTTTGTTTCCACTCCATTCACAGATCTGTGTGTGAGGTCTCAGTCTCTCCTCTCAGGTCCTGCTAAGCCATTAATCAGCTTGGGTCATCCTGGCTGATCGTGTCAAGCAGGTTTTATCTCTTTATTTCTGTTTTCCTTATGCACGCTGCATGCAGTATCTAAAGGTAAAGTGTGTTACTAATGTGATGAGTTCTGCTCTTTCTCTCTCCTTGTAGACCAGGAGAGCAAAGTGTGTAACCTCTATGATACCTGCTGTCAGCACAGATGGAAGCGATGTGTTGCTTGGAGTTTTGTTATATCCGCCTTCCCCCCACTTCTGCCTCACCCCCTTGCAATTTCAGGCACTATTCAGCAAAACTCTCTCACTAGGGCAAGGTTGGATATCAGAAGAACAAATTGCAATTTCCTTGAAGACATATTTAAAATTCTGAGCGTTCACCCAAATTCAAGTTACATCCCTATGTATTCCTATAGGCATTATCATTAAGAGTTGACCATTGGCAAAGGAGAAGGAGCGCTACTGGTTGCTGTATGAAGTAGAGAAGACTCAATTGTGGCCCACGTCACTAAGGTTAACACTTTTGTGTGCCTTTGGGTCTTAGTGTCAATGAATAAAATTCAGGATATCTGCTTTTAAACTGCAGTAGAAAGTTCTTAGCTGCATCAATAAGGACAGCAGCCTTTCTAGTTCCCAGAGTGGCCAGATGTGAATGTTTGGGGGTGGGGCAGTTAGACCTCTCTCCCAAGATGTGCATATTTTGTGGTCCCTTTTATTTCCTCTCATTTGTGATATTTGGTAGTAATAGATATATTTTTTTTTTTCCTTCCATCTGTTTCTCTGTGGTCATGTGTTCGTCTTGGCTCTGATGGGCTGCTGGTGTTATCATATGATCTTCCATCTTGCCTCCAGTGTCTGGTTAGCATGACTGCAATCACTCAGAAACAGCTGCTCACTTCTGACAACAAGGTTCTTTATTTTATTCTTTTCCCCTCAATTTTCTATTTTACCCTTTTCCTTTGGAGTTTTGGTTTTTGTTTTGTTTTATATATTTGTTTATTTTTGAAATAAAAAGATGAAGACTCAGTGGGCAAATAGGAGAAATGAGGAACGTTTAGGATAGGTCTGGGTATCCAGGACTGATTTACCACTTGTGCTGCTCCAGTGCATGTCCTTGAAGAGGTTATGAGGGTTGAAGAGAATGGTAGCTTTATGGAGAGATGAAGACCTCGTTCAGATGGGAAGTGGAGGTTTGCAGGGATACAGGCAAATGTCTGTGTAAAGGTGTCTCCACATTGTCCTGGGATATCAAACTCACTGGTTGAATGGCCAAGTTGCAAGGCAAGTTTCAAGACCTCTAGGTCCCCAGAGGTATTCAAATTATGCATGGGAATAACTCTACAATAAGTTGTACACAGTGCCATATTACTAGTGGTCCGATTTGGACTATCTGTTTTCACATCGTGAATGATCTAGCAAAGTGGACTTCTGTGCTACCCCTTGGCTGGCTCCAGGACTGTTTCAGCATTGAGGAGATCGTTTTGACAATCCACATAAAGGTGGGCCTGGAGATATTTGTTGACTCAACGTAGGAGACGGTTTAAGACAAACTAATGGAGCATGCACAATTGTTGCAATTGCCTAGAGGGCGGGGTAGCTCTGATCTCTCTCTTGTTCCTTGAGTAACTTTTCTTGCTGAAAATGTATGCATAATGTTGTCCTTCGTTAGGCACTGGCCAGCATGAGTCTGAATACTCAGCCCATTCTTAATCTAGAGAAGTTCCACGAAGGGCAGGAGGTGCCACTGCTGCTGGGAAGACCGCAGAATGATTTGCAGTCTACTCCCTCCACCGAATTCAACCCTCTGATCTATGGCAATGATGTGGACTCTGTGGATGTGGCTACCAGGTGAGGCTGAACGGGAAGGTAGTATTGAGTCTTCGTAAAGTTTGCACTAAAGAAGGCAGCACAGACACTTCTGTGGGTCCTGTGGTGGAAGCATCATCGTCCAGGTTCTACTGCAGGTTGTACTTTACATCATGGGAAAAAAAGAGCAGAAATTAACAGTGTTTATCTCAGATCTATTAACTGCACGAACGTAACTATGTATCTTGAGGGGGTGTTTTGTTTCTTGCATTTTCCTATAGATTATCCGCTTTACCTGGATTTGTCAGTCTGATACTGTATCCTCAGCTTAAATCTCAAGCCTTGAACTACAAAAAAAGCTGGAGACTTAGTTGCCACCTCAGCTAGTGGATATGAGAACCATGTCCCTCACTGGGTGGGTCTTGGTGTTGAGGTGGTGAATTAAAACAAAGGGATTTCTTGGTTTTTTTTTTTTCCTTTTCCTTTTTTAAAGGCAACTCTTTTCTAAGAAGACTTAGTTTTTCGTACTGGGTTACCATTCTTCGAAGGTTTGAAACATTGCCCACTGCATACCTTTTAAAGGCTCTCTGTCTTCTTTTCTGTTGTGTTTTGTGGTTTTATCTGATATATTGTCCTCTGTTTCTTTTTAGGGTTGCTATGGTGAGATTCTTCAACTCACCAAATGTTTTGCAAGGTTTCCAGATGCATACTCGCACTCTTCGACTCTTCCCACGACCAGTGGTGGCCTTCCAGGCAAATTCTTTTCTTGCGTCTAGGCCGAAGCAAACGCCTTTCGCAGATAAGCTTTCCAGGACACAGGCAGTAGAATACTTTGGAGAATGGTCACTCAACCCTACTAATTATGCTTTCCAAAGAATTCATAACAGTAAGTTTTGGTCTTTCCTTTCCTGCACTTGGATGTAATGCAGGAACTTAAAAAGCAGAGAGATTCTAGGGAAGGACTTAGTTTTACACCATATTATTCC
>NW_009214752.1:27036-82969 GCF_000690835.1 Fulmarus glacialis
AACATTTTTCTGGTTTTATGTATGTCCTCATGTGTTGCCACCAAGTTAGCCCTGCTATTAGCCGCTTCAGTCCTCTGATTAATTATACTTCTTGTCTTGTTTGGTTGTGGAGAAGAAGTCTTGTAGGCTTCTTAGAGTAGAGACTGTCCCTTCCTTTGTGCAAGACTTAGTAGGGCGTGGCCTCACTGTGAATGAAGGCTTTGACACCAATAAATGAGTTCCATTAACTCTCTCCTTGTTTTGTTGTGCAGACATGTTTGACCCAGCACTGATTGGTGACAAACCGAAGTGGTACGCTCACCAGCTGCAGCCCATCCACTATCGAGTCTATGACAGTAATTCACAGCTGGCTGAAGCACTGAATGTCACAGTAGAGAAAGAAACAGACTCTGATCTCACCGATGACAGGTTAGTGGGGAGCATAACCCCAGTCACATGATAGTTACTTCAGACTGCTGGGCCTCTCCTACTTCTCATTTGCAGCCTTTTCCTCTAGCCTGCCAGGTTGCTGTTTCATTTCTTCTGTCTGGGCAGAATACTGACACTGAAGTAAATTGTCTCAGTGCTCTGGCATCACAGCAACCTCTTAACCCTTTGCTAGTGTCTTCTTAAGCCTTCATTTAATGTGTTTTCCTGTTTTCTTTTGCTACCTGTATGCCACTTGACATTTGATATTTCCTCCCACCCTAATTCTTTTTTCTTCCATGCTGTTCTTTCTCTGGTTATTTCTATCGCAGTACTAGAAGTACTCCTACCCATCCTACCACTCTTTCAAATCTCTACTCAGTGCACATAGTTATGCAAAGCCTGTTAGTACTACCCACTGCCTGAGACCTCCTTGTGTGTTCAGTAAAATGAGAGTAAACTTTTTTTATAGTAATTTTGGCCATATTTCCCAGAGTTTTGCATCTAGTTTTATTATCCTTCATTCTCTGCTAGCCTGTGAGATCTTTCAGGCTTGGACTTGCACTTCTTTTACATTCTACACAGCACCAGTGGCCCTGGTAGAGTGGGATTTATCATTAGTGTAAAAAGGGAATGCTTTTGCTTGTGATTTCGAGTTCCCTTGAAGTCATCCTACACACACACGCACAGAATTAATACACTACTCCCTGCTCACTTATGCTTGACTTCATTAACTTTGCTGAGAGCCTTTAAATGTCTTCCCATATGTCTCTTGATGTACCTCAAAGTGATTTCATTTGCTCTGACTTTCATGAAGCTGGCTTCTGACTCTAGCCAGAAATTTGTTTGTGTAGAGACTAATATTATGAGGTTTTTAAGAGGCCCATGAAAACAGTGCTGATTCACATCTTTGAAACATCAGGCCCTGCTTTTGCTGTTATGCTGCCACTCATCTCTCTTTCTCACTTGTTGTGGCAGTGGCAGTGACAGTGTCGACTATGACGACTCAAGTTCCTCCTACTCCTCCCTTGGTGACTTTGTCAGTGAGATGATGAAATGTGACATTAATGGCGATACCCCAAGTGAGTAACTTTGAGCTGTACTTTCACAAGGTCCACATAGGCTCCTCTTCCCCATTCATCTGCACTGTGGGAAAAATGCCTCCCCTAAGTCCCTGAATCAGAGTCAAGTATTGTTCCATTGTGGTCTTGCTCTGAGGTAAAAGTGTCTTCTATACTCCTTCAATATCCAGGGGTAGGCTGAAAAAAGACATTTCTCCTGCTTATAAACAATCCCCTCCAAAGGACACTGGGTGGAGGAAGAACAGAAATAGGTGCTGCTGAACTGGCTCACTAGGTCTGGAAACAACCTGCTGCTGCCAGTAGATACGGTGCAATATGGGCAGCAGAGTACAAGCTTTCTCCTGCCCTCGCATATTGGTTCTCAGTGCTGGCTTTAATGAATCACTCTATCCTGGTGGGGACAGGAAAATGCATTCTGGTGGCTGCAGCAATAGCTTCTCTTGTGAGAGTGGGAAACACTCACTTTCTTCGATAAACTAAATCTAGGAATGCCAACAGATTTCCTATGTCCCAAGGACAAGAGGTAATAATCATAAGTTGCAACAAAAGAAATTCTGCTTGGACATAAGGAAAAGATCTTCATGGTTAGTGTAGTTAAACAGGTTCCCAGGATCAGAGTAGAATGTCAAGCCTTGGAGGCTTTCAAAACTCAGTGGGACAAGGCCCTAAGCAACCTGCTTTAACTTTGAAGTTACCCCTGCTTTGAGCAGAGAGTTGGAATAGATGACCTCCAAAAGTCCTTTACAACCTAAATTTTTATGCAAGTTTATTCTACTGAGCAGTCCTCATCTGCTAGGGATCTTTAGTTAGATGGGTAAAAGGCTGAGGAAGGCAGTGTTCTTTAATGCAAAATGATGTGTTTGCAGATGTTGACCCCCTGACTCACGCAGCCCTTGGTGATGCTAGTGAAGTGGAATTTGATGATTTTCAAGAATATACAGGGGATCTGGATGAACAGGCCGTGGACAGTGAAAACTCCCAAGAGAACAACCAGCCTCGTTCAAGTTCCAGTACTACAGCCAGTAGCAGCCCCAGCACTGTCATCCATGGAGTGAATCATGTGTGTACTGAGATGAGTTCAGCCCCAAGATCAGCGTATTAGGATATAAAGAATGGGAGAATGCACGTGGTTCTTTCAGAGAAGGGCAAAAGCTAACAGGACTGTGAAACCATGCACAGATTAAATTGCATGCTCTTTCTGGACTTTCTGGGCAAGGTGGAATTACTGGTACCTTCTTACGTTGGGATAGAGCATTCCTGTACATAGAAGCTCCCATGCATTGAAAAATGCAGCATTAGCAGAGAGCAGTGCTCCAGGTTGTGACTGCAGGAATTGCTTTTACAGAGTCTGGAAAGACCTGATGAGTTAAAAGAACAGGGAGTGGGGTGGGGAAACTCATGAATCTGTGGTCATTTAGGAAGAATAGGAGTTGCTTGCGTAAATAACCACAATACAGGGTAATGGAGAGCCTTTACCCTGAGCTAACACTTACCAGTAAGATCCGTTTTACAGGGGAGTAAGTCCCTAGAACAATGCACAAATACTGCAGCGTATATAAAATCCTAGATTAGAGCCACGGATAGTGGGGATGGGGTCGGGGCCCAGTAACAAACAGCAAGGACCCTGCAGACTTCCCAGTTTGAAATAATTGTTCTTGTCCTGCCCTTCAGTTGTATGTAACGCAAATTAGCGAACAGATCAATGATTTGACTGGTCCACAGGAGTCAGCAGATTCAGCAGAAATGGAAGAGAAGTTGGTTGCTGGATTTTCAAACCATCTCCCTTCCTTGCCACTGCAACCAAGCTTTCCCAAGATAAGCTTGGATCGTCGTGAGAACGACAGCGCAGCTGGCGGCATGAGCTCCTCAGAAGGGGTGGTGAGGAAGCGAGAGTATGACAATCCGTACTTCGAACCACAGTATGGTTTTCCTACGGAGGATGAAGATGATGAGCAGGAAGAGAGCTACACCCCAAGATTTAACCAGAATCTCAATGGAAGCAGGCAAGTCCTCCTTGTCTCCTGCCCTTCTGTACAGCACTGTTGGAGTTTCCATCTGTTTCATGTAGTTTAACGTTCATTCATTCAAATGTCTTTTGCACCTGAAACATATTGTTGATAACTTCCATTTAATATTGAAATTCTATAAACCATTCTGGTTTGAGTAAAGGCACACGCTCAGTTCCTTCAGTTCCTTGCTTTTATGTAAGCAGTAAGAGCTAACAGAATTATCAGTTCTTCCTAGAAACATTCTAGTATCTACTAGATACTGATTTCTGGAAACCTTCGAGCGATTTTTTTTGTGAAGCTTTGTCTTTTGGGGGAAATATGCTGTAGTGATTGATGACATTAGGTTTTCTTGTTGTTGCTATCAAAGCAGAACCCTTTCGCCCTCAAATCTACCAATGCCCTTTTACAGACAAGTTTTCAGCATGCCCTGAAAGGTAATACAAGCCTGAATACAAAGATGCTTCAATTCTCTTGGTTTTAATTTTTCTTTTTTTTTTTTTTTGTTTCCCACAAGGTAAGGGTAGTGTGGTGAAAACTGATGAGGCATGAGACCAGCATCGATCTCCCACAATCATACGACGTGTTGATTTGGGGCGGGAAGGAGTAAAGCTAATAACAGTTGTACTTAATTTCTTTAAAGGTCTCAGAAGTTACTCCGTCCAAACAGTTTAAAACTGGCCAATGATTCAGATGCAGATTCAGATTCCAGGGCCAGCTCCCCGAACTCTACTGTCTCCAACAACAGCAGTGAAGGTTTTGGGGGCATCATGTCTTTTGCAAGTATGTACTGATGCATTCATTAAGCTGGTTTTATTTATTATGTTAGAGTTTACAGAGAGATGGAATAGAGGGATGGCTACTCAAGAGAATGACTTGGTTGGCAAATTGTTACCAGCTCTCCAGAAGTCATGTTGGGAGCTACAGGACCTATTTGACTTACACTGCTGATAACTACTGCTTTATGTATTTTTCAGTAAGGAGGACTTTGGTTATGTGGTCAGGCCCTTGAGTTTTATGGCACTTTAGGGCACAGATCAGAAATTCTTTCAGTTTCATTTAAACAAAAAATTGTGCACTTTAATGAAGTTGATATAAAAATCTTACCAGTAGTATGCCTTCCATGCTACCACGTTGTGTGTTTAGGTGCTAAGTTCAATTTCTTGACTGTGCTCACCTACTTTCAATTATATTTTAATAATAAAATCCACAGGTGTGGAAAACTAATCTTGAGTTTTTTAATGAGTGAAAGAAGATACGGCCAGTTGAGTCTTGCACTATAGTGGGAAGCACTGCAAGAATTTTGCAGCAGTGGGGAAAGTATATTGAATGTTTCTGGTAAAATGATTGTTACTAAAATAAGGCTGCAAAAAAACCCCCAAAGAAAATGGAAATAATAGGCTGACATTGTAAATGAACATCTTGAAGTGTTAATCAGCTCGTTGATCTACATGAGATGCTTTCAGGCTGTCTACAGGCTTAACCAGATGATGATGCATTATTGTGTTCTTAAGATCTGTCTGTACTAGGAAGAACTTTTGTTTTCTCCTAATAAATGGAAAGCTTCTATTTTAAGCATGCTTCTGTGGCAGATTTACAGTGTTTCACAAGGCACAGTGCACAATCCTCACTTCAGAATTACATGCTTTGGAGATCTTCTATCATCCTGTTTTCTCATGTGGCCCCTACCATTCATTTGCTCCTAAAAAGAGGGTCAAACTAGAAGACACAGCTAATGTGAGGTTACCTGTTGAAGTGCAGAAAAACAGGTGGATATTGCTGTTACATTTAAGACTCAAAGATACAACAGCAGTGATTGTAACATGAAAGCTAAGAATTACGTTTTTGTACAATTTAGAATAATCTGATCACAGATGTGGTTGCAATGTAAATGAGATGATGTTATGCTTGTGAGACTTTTGGGTAATAAAGAACAACATCATTAAGGAGCTGGAATAAGAAGGTGAATTACAGGAAGTTTAGGAAGTTCGGGTGTGTGCAGTAAACATTAGGAATTTAATTGTTTTCTTCTTCTGTTATAGGCAGCCTGTACAGAAACCACAGCACAAGTTTCAGTCTGTCCAACTTAGCCCTACCAACCAAAGTTGGGAGAGACAAGAATACTCCCTTTCCCAGCCTGAAAGGTAACCGTTTTTCCCTTTGTCTTCTACAGTCTTTACAGTTTTTGTGACTTGGCAGTCTGAGGTCTTACCCCTAAGAGGAATCGTGGGGGTGATGCATTTTGGTAGTTTGGGTAGTACCTGTCTTAAGTATCAAGACAGTAAATTGTCTTGATATTTTTCAGTCAGACTTCTTCCCAACAATTGGGCTGTGTTGGGATGGGAGACTCGCTAGTCTAGCTTGTGTTAATGGATACGCTGTGAATGTTGGTTTTGTTTTGTATTTTGTTTTCTTTTATTTTTAAGTACTTAGTGTAAAGAATGGGAACCAAGAGGTTTGGCCTACTTTTGTACTGCCACTCTCCTCATGATTAGCCTTAGGTAACTTGTTAGAGCAATGATGCTGCATTTGTAAGTGGGGATAATGCCAACGTACCATGGAGACTGCAGTTTATGTGGCTTTCAAAAGTGTTTATAGTCTTTTCAGTTCACTAAATAGAAAATTTCTGATCAAAATCAAATTATAACCATACTTCAGCTCATTCAGAGTGAAGATCGATCCCTTATGTGCACAATCTTTTCATTGGAACATCTCCTGTTTGGCTGCAGTATCCTTAGATAACATGTCTGAATGGGCACTAGAGAAATGACCCTCTTACCGTGGGGAGTCAGACAGCCTGGTCATCCTTGTATCAGATATAATAACAGAAGGGTGCCTGAGCACGTGCTGGTGTTTCAGTGTTGAGACCTTTTCAGTTGTTAAACTGGGGAAAGGTTTTATTTTACCTTTTGAGTTATTCTATCCGATTAGAACTTACTGCGTTTGTTTTAATATGTTGATTTTTTTCATTTATTTTTTCCTCCTCATCATTTTCATCGGTAAAGATTACTTTAATCTGGAAGTGGGAAGGGATGTGGATGAAGGTTGGTATGATGTTTTGCTGACCTTTGACCTTGTAGAAACAAAGGCCAAAAGCTGGTTTTTGTGTTTCTGCTTTGGACTTTGTTTTTGAAACAAGTAATCATTCCCTGTGTGTAAAATGAGGAGGAACAGGACTGGTATGGTGAAAACACTAGCAGAGACTCTGCACAGCTGTTTTTGACAACCTTTTACCAGTTGGTTATGTTTTCATGTCCAATTGTACTGGATAAGAAACACACTTCATGTCAGGGTTATTTCCATGGGTAAACTTAATGACTGATTCCATGCATTGGAAGAAAACAGTGATGGGGTTTGCCATTCCACGTTCATGCTTTGCGCCTCATCTTCTGCACTTTGGTGTTCTTTTCTTGACTGTTGTAATCCTGTAGGGCCCTTAATGTTACTCTGCAGATATGAGGATGGGATTTCCATGGAGTAGCTCAGTCTGTTTTATGCATGTGCAAGTGTGTGTGTGTGTTCCTGTTCATTTACGTGTGCACGCTGGCTCACTGGGATTCCCACTGGGCACTTCACTGGTTTTTAAATGTTTTTGTCTCTGTTGTACAGGTATAAAATTGCTGCATTAACTTGTCCTTACCAAGTGTGTGTGGTACCCTGTGTTTCTAACTGTAATGGGAAATGATGCTGGGACTCCATCTCATTGCTGCTGTTTGACCACTTTCCATCTTCCTTTTTAATTTTTATTTCATGCACATCCATTGATATTTTTTCCTCAGTGATGCAGATGTTTTTGATAGTGCCCTTGAAATACAATATGTGCAATAGTATCCTTGAAGACGCATTACATTGGTTCCATGATGCCAAATTTCAAGTCAAGCACTATCTCTAAGATTAATTACGCTGGCCCTTGTTGTCTTGGGCTTCCAAGCATCCTTCCTGCTCTAGCGTCATTTGGGTTTTGTTTTGAGGGAGGGCTGGGAAGAAGCTGGTAGTTGGATTCTTTTGGTGCTGATGGTGGGGAGTGTAGATATTGTAGTACACTACTAATTGTATATTTTGTGTCCCAGTATTTGGGTTAAATACTATAATGGAGATTATTACTGAAGCTGGCCCAGTAAGCAATGAAGGTGGGTTCCCTACAGCATGAGCTGTGCATGATATAACAATTTCCAGCATTCCCTATGCCTGACTTTGGGCTACCTTTCTCACTGGGTAACCAGTACCACATGATCTATACTAGTCACCCCTGATGCATTATGCTTTTACATATAGTGACTAATTTGAAGATGGTTCTTGTTGTGGAACTGCATGCAGAGCAGCCAAACTTTTCCTGCCTTTCACCTCCTGCTCCCATTACCATCTTCTCTTTTTCTCTCTGCATTACTCCCATTACTGTTTTCTGCCGATGTGTGATGCTAGAATATGATATACGCTGCTGCTTTTTTGGAGTTTCCATTTTGTTTAAGTCTGTTACCTGTAATCCGAATAGGTGTGTTAGCAAACCTTAGCGTTGCTTGTTCCTGTCCTGGGATCACTGTTTTCCTCCCACCTCTTCCTCTCATCCTGTTTCCTCTCCTGTTTAGGAAACAGACGAGCCCTTGTGGATCAAAAGTCTTCAGTCATTAAGCACAGCCCAACAGTGAAAAGAGAGTCTCCATCACCTCAGGGACGAGCTAGCAATTCCAGGTAATATTTTTCATTGCTTTTTGAGTATAAAGTGTTGTTAGAGTGGTCTCATACTTGGCCAATGTTTCCTCAGAATTCTAGCTGTTGAAAACTAAATAGTACTTTTCTGTGGCCCTAAGCTTGCACGTATTGTTGTCTGAGCAGATTCGGTATGGATGGTCTTACAGTTAATAGTGCACATACGTGTTTTTCTGTGCTCCGAAACGTATCCTCTTTCTGTCTGAGATCCAAAAAATTCTAGGTCCCTATTTTAACTCAGTATTTATTCTTTTAATTGAGTCTGTTTTGAACAAGGTAGTCTAGCCAGCGGAGTTTTAATGCACCGTGTAGGGCATCAGCTGAGTCATATAAAGCAGTTTGATTCCATGAATTCATGTGAAATGCTTTTCTCAGCTTTGGGAAGGGACTCAGAACGGTGCAAGTGAACATTACCTGGCCTGTACCTGTGCTTTCTCCTCCCCTTCTTATGTAGCAGTCATGGGTAGAGTGCAATTTACTTTGAGCTACTGGGGTGGGGAGACAAGCACGAAGAGTAACTGCAGTTTAGACTGGGTAATGCAGCAGGCTGCACAGGAGTTCCCTTTTTCGTACCATTCCCTCCCCTGTGGCAAAACAAGCTGAAGCAGTACACGTGCCGAGGCTGCTGCAGTAGTGCTATTAGTAGCTCTGCGCTTCCTCTTTCAAGGAAAGCCTACAGGTCAGACAAGGCAGCTGTGGGAGAAGGTTGTAGCATAGATGATTCCTATGGATTCTGAGGAGTGCTGTGAAGGTGATAAGTAGAGCGGTAGCTAGAAGGGCTAGAGGAAAATCTGATTACGGCTTGTTATAGGAAATAACAGACAAAATAAAATATTTGATACTACACCTATAGAACAGAGCTTGGGCTGTGTGCAGTTACGTTAGCAGCAGGCATAGCTAGATTTGAACTTCTTTTCTTGTAAACTTAGCTTTGATAGGAAATGCATTTCTGTGTGTGTCCTGGCCATATCTCTCTTCCCATGCAAACCAAGGCAAGCAGAGGGCTAACTTTTGCCTGCTTCTTCTTAAATCCATCAGTGAGAACCAGCAGTTCCTGAAGGAGGTGGTACACAACGTTCTTGATGGGCAAGGTGTTGGTTGGCTGAACATGAAGAGAGTCCGACGTCTGCTGGAGAGTGAGCAGCTCCGTGTCTTTGTACTAAGCAAGCTGAATCGCACAATCCAGTCAGAAGAAGATGCTCAACAGGATGTCATACAGGATGTGGTCAGTGCTGAACTCAGCAGGGTCCTCATACCTAGTGTCTGCTGAGGCTCAATTCATAGAAAGTTTTTGTTAAATTGCCTCCTAAAAGCTGATGTTATAGCAGTTTTGGAATTTATGTTCTTGAATTACTTTCTCACTTCTGAAATAGTGACAGTAATGGGATTTTCATTGCAGGAGATCAGCCGCAAGGTTTATAAAGGCATGCTGGACTTGCTGAAGTGCACCGTGTTGAGCCTGGAACAGTCATATGCAAACGCTGGCCTGGGAGGTATGGCCAGTGTTTTTGGCCTGCTAGAGATAGCACATACTCACTATTACAATAAAGGTAAGAAAAGCGTTTGTGAGAATACAATGTTTATGAACCAAACAAGGTAGCTGTTTTGTGGCTTCTGAGATTTCAGGGGTTTTATGACACTTTCAAAATAGGTGAGAACTACCATTGTTACTGAAACCTTACAAAGCTTGAAACCATTCTCTTGCACATATGTAACCAGACCAAAGCAAAATAATGACCATACTGATATTTGATTGAAAATGGAAACTATGCAGCAAGATACAAAACCTGGGACTTTTACGGATGAAGTGGAAATTCTGAGGGTGGGGACCTTCCGCTAACACTGTCCCAACCACAGTCTTGAGAAGTTATTTGCAGACAACCTGAATAGGGAGGGAGATATTTCTAATGTGGAACCATATGAGACATATCTCACCAGCCATCTTGCATTACACAATGGTTCTTATATCACTAAGTACTCTTGGAGAGGAAAGTCTGAAAATACCTCCTTATTTTTCAGCTTTTTCTGAAAATCTGATTCTAATGCAAAATAAGAAAATGCATGTGTAAGGAAAAAGAGCAAAAGCTGACAAAAAGCTACCTCCGTGCTTAATATTTGACTCAGCTGTAACCTCAAATGATGAAAAGCTATTTATTTCATTGTAGCAGAGGACTAACATCTACTAACCACTTTACAGTTGGTATTCTGGGTGGCTTGCATCTGGGATTTTATGAGTTGGCTTAGATGCCCTGTGGATTACAGGTGTTAATTTCCAGTCGTTTTCAGAATGCTGGGGAAGGTAAGGAAGGCTGTCCTAGTGTAACAGTCCTGAACGTGGGGAATAGGCTGATCTTGGTAATTATAAGCCTTTTAGTCTGACACTGATCCTAAGCAAAATTATAGAGTGACTGATGTAAAACTCAATGGTTTTAGAGTGAAGTCTTGCTAATGTAATGCCAGATGCCATAATTTGATGGTAAGTAGAGTTTACCTAGTCAATTAATTGTGGTCACAATAGACAAAATTTGATATAAACTTTTAAAGCCTTGATGCATCTTTGAAGGACTTCTGTCACTATTGCATGACATCTTGATTTGTAGTCAAATTTTAGCTGTTTAGTATGTTTTACCCTTTTCCAATCAGTTGATCTGGATATTTCTAGAAATGTTTTATAGAGATTAGGGCTTATCTTAATGTTTTTTAACATGTAGTAGTGATCTAGTAATCCTAAAATTGTTCAGTTTGCATATGATGCATGCTATTTGAACAGGACACGATGGATATAGGTTGTTTGTCTAGAGGAAGCTGAATCTTAATAAAGCATGGTTGTGATTAATTTATTTAGTATGGCTAAACTAAGGACTTGTGTTCAGGAACAAGGACGGTTACCAATAATAGCAGGATTGGGAACTATGTCCTAGGAAGCATGTCTCTGAAAATGGCAGCTATGGGTGAACTTCCCACTGTCTCCTGTGTCTGTAAGAACTGGAGGGGGGGCACTGTGTAAACCTGGCAGTATAGATTTGGGATGCAGCTATTGTATTATCTCTGGATATGTCACTAACAAAACCCACAGCTGAGGTAGTGCTTCCAGTTCTGATCATCACATCTTGAAAAATTGAGTGGGTTTCTGAAGAGACCTACAAGGAGCTGGGAAAACACTTTTACTTTGAAAGATGGCGGTGTTCAGTCTGTTGAATGTTAGATGTTGATTGTTTTCAATTATTATCTAAATGGAAAGGTGTTGCTGATAGCAGAATCTTTGATTACTGGACAAAGGTATCACAAGGTCTAGTGGTACGACAAATTTAGATATTAGGATAAGAAATTTTGACTGTTAGCCTCATCAGCTATTGGAACAGCTTGTGCAGGATTGCAGGAGGTTCTTTACGGAAAACCTTATTTTAATTATTCTATTCTGAAAGTTTTGCTGTAATTCAAACTGTGGAGTTTGATACAGAGAAATAATCCAAACTGCCTTTGGAGATGTTTGAATATAGCAAGTCTTGGAGAATGATGGAAGAGCTATAGTTGATAGTTTTTTGGGTTTTTTTTTCCTATCTGAAGTTTCATTTAGTGTTACCCATCAAAGATTATTGTATTTGTCATCTTTTCACTGTGAGAGGAGCTTGCTTATATTCTGGAAGTGATATTCTTGGTAGTTTAGGCAGAGTTGTTTAATTTTGCACAACTCAGCAGAGGAGATACTACAGTTCCTGTGTCAAAGAAGATTCCTAGGTTTCAAATATACAGGAAGGAGATAATTTGAATATCCCAAAAACAGCATTCTGGCTTTCTCCTCTACTGTTTCCACCAGTGTGTCAGACTATCTGCAAGCCATGGTGACCTATGGGAACAAATGTGGGACTGAGCTGTTTCAGTGCCAGGCTTAATGATTTAGGTGAGACCATCTGTCTCATCTTCCTTTTCCTGCTCTCATTTCCTTTTTCCTTATTTTTTTCTTTTTTTTCTTTTCCCCCAACACTTTTTTTTTTCTTTAAAGAACCAGAAAAGAGAAAACGAAGCCCAACGGATGGATCTATCACTCCAGTTGGCAGGGATCCTGCATCATCCCCAAGAGTGGAGCCAAAACCTGCGACGCAGCTGACGGTACCTCAGCTGATGCCAAAGGCACCGAGCCCTGCAGGCAAAGGGCCAAGGGAGTTTGACACAAGGAGTCTAAAGGAAGAAAATTTTATTGCTTCCATTGGTGTGTATTGAGGTGCATGTGAAGTGCAGGAGGGACTTCTGTTTTGGCATTAGGTTCTATTTGCATTCTCTCCATTTTGACACACTACATTGCTGCTGTAACATGCTTCATTTACACTTTGGATCACAAGGAACAATCATACGTGTTTTCACTCTACGCTTGGATAAACTATCCAGGGCAGTTTTCTCCCAGAAGCTTTCTAATCTTAATTGTTTCTGAATTTCATTACACTTTAGACAACTTTATTTTTGGCTCTGTAATTGATGTTTTCAAGCAACAGGAAATGGCAAAAGGGAAACAGGGCCAGCAGGACTTTGGAAAGGGCAACTGTGGAAGGGACTATATGAAACAAAAGTTTTCTAATCATTGCTGTGGATTATCTAGATTGCATCCTGATAGAAGTGGGACCCAGGATCTGCTGATTGTTAACAATAAAAACTGCTAAGAAAATTTTAGTTGTAATGTTACAGTTTCAGTGAGCAGGACTGATGGATCTTCCTTCTATGCAATAGCAAATAGAATGTGTGTCCTTCTAAACAGCATCTGCTAGGCTGGTCACTGCAAATTTTCCCAGTCTAATTTCTTAGCTGATACAGCTTTTGCCTATGTCTGGGGAAAAATTAAAGGTAGGCTTTAAACTCTTTTACCTAAAAAGGGCTTTACAGATTTTTTGGGGGGACGGGGCGGGGGGGAAGAAAAGAAGAAAAAAATATTTTGGTTGGATCCAACTTGCTGTGGAATGTAAACAAGAGAAGAGTACCATCAGCATCTGAGAGAAATTCTTTGTCAACTCCAAAAATACGTCATGTTAAATTTTAGCCATTGCTTCTTATAGTGTGTTTAAAATAACTTTTTATTGGAATCATTGTATGAAAGATTCATCTCCTGAAAGCAGCGTGCTACTGTGAGGCTGTACCTGCAGTGTGTGGCGTAAGACAAGGGAAGGTGTGTATTGGGCAGTTATGTGGCAGGGGGGCAGACATTCATTCTTATACCCACATAGCGGCTGCAGGTTGAGTGGTGTCGAGTCCTTCTGAACTGATATTGAACCCCTCTGACTTGATTTGCTTTCTCGTTTCAAGAGGTAATATACGGAGGCAGTTACTCAGAAACTAGTCTTTCACTCTATTTGAAAATCTATCAGGGAGGTAAAAGAGATTCAGATTTCCAATGAAACAGACAGTAGGCCAGTGTTCTTTTAAAGAATGAAGAGAGATCTTTTCATTGGATTGCTGAGTCTGCTCCTTTCTCTCAGATGAAATTAAAGCCTCATAGAAATGGAAATCATAGAGATCAGACAGTCCATGTTTGTGAAGCATCATAAGAAGTGCTTTTCAAAAGAAGTGCTGCTTAATATATTATGTTAACTACTGTTAACTTAATATATTATGTTAACTACTGTTGCCAGAATATTAGCCTTAAACAGTTCGCAGTGTTCAAGGACAGGCAACAGGTAAATTCTTATTGGTGGTTCTGATGCTCTAATGATTTTCACGTGTCTTCTATGGAACTAAGTTACAAGAAGGATACGGTTTCACCAAAACTGATCAAAGTTCGAAAGACTTTAATGTTTTTTGAGAAGTCTTTTTTTCTAACTGGTTTTGTCTGTCTCCAAGAACCATGAACTAGTATGCAAGTCAGTCTTTAAGAAATTGCTGTAAAAACAACATAGTGTCCATGTTCATCTGACTCTTAAGATCTAGAAGTAAAGGGAATTTCTCTTATGTTGCAGGAAGGTAATTTAAAGCTGCTTGGCTATTATACTTCCTTTATGTTCTGTTATGGAAGCTTCAATATAAGACAATACTTTGGATGTACGGGACCAGAGCTAGTCATGGCTAGGCTGAAATTCCTTCTGTAGTGAAATGCAGACTTTGTCATTCAATCTAACTTCCTTAGGGAAGAAGCATTTGATAAACATTTACATGTGGCTGAAATAACAAAATATTTGTAAGTCATTCCATTTAAACACGAAAAAAAATGTTTTTATGTGAAGATGATCCAACACTGGAACCGGTTGCCCGGAAAGGTTGTGGATTCTCCATCTGTGGAGATAGTGAACCCCTGACCGGACGTGGTCCTGCAGCAGCCTGCCCTAGCTGACCCTGCTTTGAGCAGGGAGATTTGACTAGATGATCTCCAGAGGTCCCTTTGAACCTCAGCAGTGCCTTGATTCTATGAAGTTTGAAAGATGCTTACAGCCTCGGGTTGCAGATATGTAAATAAAAGTCTCAATGAATCTGTTGGTATTGTATGGACAAAATACAAATTGGGCTGCTAACCTTTTGACCTAGTTACAAAAGAAAATACTAGAATGAAAAGTAAGTCATCAAAAAGAGTGGTCAGGCCTTGGAACAGGCTGCCCAGGGAAGTGGTTGAGTCACCATCCCTGGAGGTATTTAAAGGACGTGTAGATGAGGCGCTTAGGGACATGGTTTAGTGGCCATGGTGGTGTTGGGTTGACGGTTGGACTTGATGATCTTAGAGGTCTTTTCCAACCTTAATGATTCTGTGATTCTATGAACATGATGGAATAAAATCATGTAGGGCACTGTTTGCAATAGCCATACATAAAGTGTATGTTAGTGTGGCGATTAAACTGCATCTCTGAGATCTAGAGGATCTAGCTGAATGTGTGCAGTTTTCTTGTACTACAGGAACAACGGCCAGGAGGTTCACAGAGTTTTCCAAAATTCAGGGTGGATGTGTTCCCGCTTGACCCCCTTGTTCATTTTTCAGAATGTTTGTGGTTTCTTGTGTACCTGTGAAGTATGAAGGATGCTCCCTTGTAACAGGGAAGGCTGTTAGTATTGAAAATTCTTATTTCTGAGGTGAAGAGTAATGGATTTTTATCAGTTGAGGACTGATCTTTGCTGTGCTTTAATACCTAATTGCTTAGCTAGGAGATTCATTGTGAAGATGATGCTTCTGATACTTTGTTTCCTGAAAGATCACCAATTATTTGCTTACTTCTGGGGTTCTTGTCTTCCAGGGTCCGTGGTTATCACCTGTAGTTTTGGCCTTTTTGTTAGGACACTGGTGGCTTTAAAGTTGATAGTTAATAGTTTCCCCCTTCACATTAGTGGTTAATTTGGTTTTACTGCATACTTGGCAGTAACTATTAATGAAAATGTCAGTACTTACTGAAGTTTCCATTACTACTTTTGAAATAATTGTTTAATGCTGGCAGATCACTTTATTTTGACAGCTTTTTGAAACAGAAAAGATTGTGCTACCTACTTTGTCTGCATCAGATCCTTTCTGGCCCTGCTGTCCTGTTTAGTTCAGGCTCATGTAACAAAGTCATAGGCATAGTATTTTATGCCCCTTGAGTTTATTTGAGGTTTTCCTTTCCTTTCCTTTTCCTTTGAGGTTTGACAAAGTAGTTGAGAGTAAAATCTAGGCTGTTTTTAATGTTCTAGGATATACTCCACCCTGAATTAAGAGGCAAGTCAGCTAAAAGAAGTTTAATGGCAGGTATTGTAGCTTTCAGCCTGGTGGTTTTTAAAGTAAAGCCATATAGAGCATCTGGGCACTTAAGAGGCCAGATGTTTTCAAAGCCCTTTAACAAACAAATTCAGTACATCTTAAAGAGATTGTAATCTGTGTCAGTGCGTGCTCAGCTAGATAAGCCTATAGGATGCTGTTTGGATCCATAAGCAATTTTATCCTATCCATCTGTGTACTTATGAAAGTTGAAGGAACATCCATCAATCATGAAGCAGATATAGAAATCAGTTGGCTAGCAGCTGTCTTTCTAGCGTTTTTTCCCTTGCTACATTTGCCTTGCTCCTGATACGTTTAATGATAATACTTTGGAGCCTTCCTCCACAATTGTAGCACTATCCTTTTTAATTTTTTTTTTTTCCCAATAGACATTCTGCTAAATAGAACTTTTCTAGAGCCTGTCTTGCCCTAATTTCTGCCATTTGCAGGGTGGGATGGGTTTCTGACACACTTCAAAGTGGCCTTTTAGTTGCTCTGCAAGTTTCCTTAAAGAGCAGTAGAAGAACATTATACTTCTTTTTCCTTCCCTTTGCCTTTGCTGCTTTTCTAAGAGTATCTTCCTCTGTAGCATTCCCAGCTTTAACCCTGCTAGTGAGAGAGGGCAGTGCCCAGCCTTCAGATTCAGTTCAGCATGTCAGCTTGTAATGTTTCCTTTGGCCGACAGGCCAGCACCTGGGAATGATCTGATGTTTCTGAGCAGAAGAGATGACTGCATTTCAGAGGGTTGAGGAATGTGGGTGACAGAGAAGTGCAAGTGCCTCATCCCTGTTTCGTCTCAGGGCTAAGCTTCAAATGAAAAGAGTGCATGCAGACTTCAGACTTTTTTCCTTTTCTCTGCATTGTATCCTCTTACGGAATTCCTTGATTTGGAGTGCTGTGACCTAACTTGAATTTTGGAAGTTGGCATTAAGCATGACTGATATCTTGCTCATTTTTCTTCTTCTTCCCTATTTTCCATTCTTTATACCCTGATAGGAACAAGTGGATGCAGAGAAGTTCAGCTTTTTGCATGTAAGACTGGTTGATAGGCAGAGCCAAGCATTTGTTGAGAATGCTGTCAGGTCAAAAATAACTTGTTGTACTTGTAAACATTGTGATAATTTTTAAGATATAATATTGGTTAAATATTGTGTTAACCTACGGTTTTAATTTTCTTAGAATTGCTGCTGCTGTTTTTGTACCTTTTCCTTTCAATGATAGAAACTAGACACATAAAAATGTTTCTGTAAATTAGAGCTTCTGTGATGCCTACATTTTGGAGGAATAAATATCTGACAATCTTAAAGGCCTTTCTCAGGAAAGGTGATTAATTGCATTATATGTGTTCATAATAGCTGTTTTTCCTTAGTTGGTTCACGTATGAAGGCATCTCTAACATTTGAATTCTGTAAATGAGAGATGACGCAGTGCTTGATTCCTAACATTGATTTCTTGTAAAATGGTGTTGATTAACCCTTCACTCGGTAGTTGTCATAAATTTCTGCCTTTTTTTTTTTTTTTTTTTTTTTTTTTTGAAATGAAGGGGTGGGTTTTCTGTTTCAAAATTTTTTCCCCATTTTCACCTGTCTGACCAGCTGCTGACTCTTTCTCTTTCTCTCCTGCTTTCAATGCATCTTGGGTAGAATTGTGGAACAAGCACCAGGAAGTGAAAAAGCAAAAATCTTTGGAAAAAACGAGTAAGGAAATTAAAAAATGTAGAAACTGACTCCTCCAGCCTCCCCATAACTGCCAACTCCCCAGGTGCAGGGTGAGCTTGCATTTATGGCACACAGTTTTTATGCCCACAAGAACAAAGGTCTATCAAGAAAGCCTGCGTTATAGAGGAGACCAAACAGATCAGTTTGCCTTGGGGAAATTGTGTTCAAATGTCTCTTCTTTTTTTTTTTTCTTTCTTTTTTTTTTTTTCCTCCCCTGAATGTTGCCTTCTTCAAAGAAGGGGAAGCAGATATTCTGCATCCTCACCATAGCAGATATATATATGGAAGGATTTTAAGATGTTCCCTCTCCTTTCTTAAAAGTTAAAGACCAGTTTTGCTTAACAAGTCTTTGACATGAATATATTGATTGATTGACTGAATGTTACTGGAATGAAGAATTCTCTGTTCTTTCAAGCTGTGGGATGGCAAATTTTGTTACCTGGCATCAACCATGAACAGTTTATGACCACAGTCAGTCTGCAACAAGAAATACTTTTGAGGGGGAGAGAGAAGGTGTATGTGAAGAATTGTATTTAGTGATGGCTGTTAGAGAATAGCCTCATAATAAGGGATCCACATGATTTTGGTTTTTATATCCCATGTTAAAGGAGGAGTGAAATAGTCTGAGGCTGTTTGCAGAGTCTAAATAGTAGTCTAAATCTACACAAATCTTAACATCTACTGAAATATGATACTGAATAAAATACTGAACATGTCTTATCTGCAGGTGTAGTACAAGGTTTTGCTCTTTTGATTATCACTGTTGTAAATAGGGACATATGACATACGGACGATAGCTAGTTTATAATAACCATGATGTGGTAGGGAGGTGTTTCCTAACCATAAGTGTAGTTTCTACTTTGCAGGGCTGATGTCCCTTTTACAGACTGAAGGTTGGGGAGGATTAATAACTGAGATGAATGGGTGAAAATTCCTGACATTCTGACCAGGCCTGGATTTGCTACATTAGTTTTAGGCTCCTCAGTTAAATACTTCAGTTAAGTATAAGCGAGCATCTGGAGTTAGTTCAGAGAGAATGGGGCACCTCTGCAGTACAGCTTTTACTGCATTTAAGATCTGAATTGCTTTCTGCTGAGGTAGGAGTGTGTGTGAGACAGACACATAGCACGTGCACACACCTGCTCTCCCAAACTGGGCCTTTCGCGTAGGTGTCCACATTGGGAGGGATAAATTGAGGTTTTAGTCATTTATGTGTATTAGACATCCAACTCCATACAGAAGGGAAGGGGAGGTTTGTAAGTGCCTGTAAATTGATAGTGACAACAATGTGATTGCGGTTATTGCCCTCCTTAAACTCAGTTACCAGTATTGCCCACAGCTGTGAAATACCTGAACTGCTTCAGCCAGTTTCACTTGCTTTAAAAGTCAAATTGCCAGAAATATATCTGAATTATGTGTTGGGACAGGGAGCTCTTAAATGGCTTAAAACACACAGCTGAAGTTTAGTATTTTTGCTGTAGTAATGAGATATAAAACTTTTTGCTGCATCGTTATTCAGAACTAGAAATGGTGGCCATTTGAATGAGTGGAAATAGACCTCTAGAAGTGAGCAGTGTGTATTTCAGTGGGAAATAAGATTCCAAATTCTTAGAAAGGATATTTTTAGTTATTTTTCTTTTTTGTAAATTTTGTTTATACTTTCTCTTTGTTAGAATCTGTGATGATTTGATTTACAGTAACTAAGGCATATGGATTTAGAGGCAGAATACTATAACAAATGAAGAACAGTTTCTGTAAAACACTTCGCATGGAGAATTGGTGGTTGAGTAGTAAACTAGTATGGTCTGCACAGCCCGCTTATGGCTTTGCTATTCATGAGTTTACATACCATCTCAAACTCACTCCCACAAATCTTTGTATATTATCCTTCTCTCTCTCTCTCTACTCCCTTCCCTTTTTCTTTCCTTTTCGCTGTCTTACCCTCTCTAATATTACATAGAATACAAACACGTTCATAATTCCCAGGTTGTTGTGATCAGTGGTTATAAGAGATAGTGGCGTTGTTTGCTTAGAGATACTGGATGTAGTCATGGGTATATAATACAAATATTCCAGCTGCTGATCATGTCTTCCTGTTACTGAATAGTTGGCAGATATGGATATGGCAGAAGTGTTGCATTCAGTCTCTTCCCCTTTCTGAGAGTAGTGACATTCTGTGTACAGTCTATAACACATTCTTTTCTTGCCTCGTTATTTACCTTGTTCAGTGCTTATCCAAATTTCTTTTCAGGCTCTACCTCTCCATCACTCTCTTTTCCTCCTGCCATCCCATCAGAGGACGATAGATGATATGATTCTAGAACTGCATGGGAAATTGAACATAAAGTTCTTTATCCTTTTTTTTCCCCTTTTTTGTTTTCGGATCGGCGGGTTAATGAATGCATGACTTAAGGCTTGCTGATTCCCTCTCTCACTACTGACCTATGTGATTGCCAACTCTGGAGAGCCATTTGTTAATGTAATTGGGGAACATTGTGAACTACAGCATCATCCCAGCTTCTTCCTTGAAATTCTTACTGGTGTAACACCAATTGTCGCTGTTTATGTTCTTGTCATGTGTTGCCTGATTTTTGCCTAGATAGTTGCTGCGGGCAACCTAACAAACTCAGTCCAAGACTGAGCAAATTAGCTGTTCAAAAAAGGATTCTCACCTTAAGTAAATAGATATTCTTTATTTTACCAAGAATAAAGTAAGTGGCTTCCTAGAGTTGAATGGCAACTGCTCTGCATGTGTTACTGTAACTGGAAGCTACTTGACTTTGTCTGTCCTCTTTTCTCTCTTGAATGGCTAACAAAGGTACTGCTTAGTAATAGTCACTCCTGGACTATTGGAGTGTCCAAATACTTTGGAGTATTTCAAATTCAAACGTTTGAAGAAACATTGAAGTAATGGTAGATGTGTCCTGCTGGCCTTGTTGTTTACAGTACCAAGGAATAAAAAAAATCAAAGGAATGAGAAAGCAAATCTGTTTTCTTGGTACTGTTCCTGCTTTCAGTCTGTCATCTGCTTTCTGCCATACTGTTTTTTCTTGCTACAGTAATGATTTACTTTTTCCTTTGCTCAGGGCCAGAAGGTGTGAAACACTTTGATTTGGGAGAAACGGATGAGAAAAAATCCCAAATCAGTGCAGACAGTGGCCTCAGTTTGGCCTCAGGTTCTCAGGTTAGTGGCTCCTATGCTTTTTTTATTTATGTGGTAAGAGAGAGGATTCTTCTATTCACTACTTAATTGTGGGAAGACTTTTAGGGTTTGAGCATTCTTGAAAGGCTCATTCAGTAAAATTTCTTCCCCCCTTCCTGTAGGGGACTGATCTTTGCAAACTCCTCAATTGTATGACCCCATGATCTTTTTGACATGCAGGCAGTAGTTTCTATTTGGCTGGCTAAATAAACCAAGGAAGCGTAAGGTGTGTGATTCCAGACCCCAAAGGAATGGGAACTGATGTCCTCTCCTTATGATAAAAACTAATGTGATTTTTCTTCCTGTCCTTTATATGTTTTGATTGCAGAAGAGTGATTTTGACTCTGTTCCCAGCGGAGGACCAGCAGTTATGGTCCGAAGTACAAGCCAGGATTCTGAAGTTAGCACAGTGGTAGGATATGCCCAAAGTGAAATCTTGATGTGATTCACTGCTTGCTAAAGTGGGGGAGGGCATTTCATGCCTACATTTTGTGTGGTATAGCTGCATGCTGTCATGCATGCATAATGTATGTCTGAGTTCTCTCTCCAGAGCCTCTGAGTGGGTGGCAAGAATATGTGTCTGACAGAACATACATAGTGCTTTATTAGCAGATTGCATCCTTCATATATGTTCCCCATTGCTGTTACATATATTCCTACATATTGGTGTATTTATGGAACTGGTAGATTGCAATAATTTTATAAATATGCCTTAGTTGTGTATAAACCATCTATAAAGAACACAAGTTTAAAAATGTAACCTGAGAGCAAAAAAGGCAGATTGTTTGATGCGTTAAAAACAAGAACAAACTTTCTGATGTATTATCTTAAAGCACTTGAATCATATCAAAATATGTCTGCTTGCTTTCTGATCAACTATAGGGCCTAGAGGGAAGAGGTGGCAAGAATGCATTCAGTAAAAAAAGAATGAGCCTTCTCCCTACCAGATGTTATCTGATATGGCATATTCTGGGACAAAACCCAAGGAACTTTCCTTTTTGTTGTTGTTGTTGGTTTTTCTTCTCTCTAAACTGCTGCATACCTGTGAATATCTGGCTTTCCATGATCTTTTCCCAGCCTGTAGCAAGAATAATACTCCTATTGTCTTTCTCTAATGGACCCAGAAATGGTATTCTATGGGATACTGCCCCAGAGAGAAGAGGGGTCTGGAAGAGCTGGTTGATATTCAAGTATGTCCTCCTCCAAGCTCAAGAAGGGTCCATCCCGACAAGTAGGAAACCAAGCAAAAGCAGCAGGAGGCCTGCATGGGTGAGCAAAGAGCTCCTAACTGAACTCGGACGTAAAAAGGAACTATACAAGAGGTGGAAGCAGGGGCAGGTGACGGAGAAGTATACATTTGCTGTCTCATCTTGCAGCGATAGGGTTAGGAAAGCCAGAATGGACCCGGAGTTGAATCTGACAAGGAATGCGAATGGAAACAGGAAAGGATTGTACAAGTACATAAGCAGCAAGAGAAAGGATTAGGGAAAACGTGGGCCTGCTGCTGAATGGGGCAAGGGAACTGGTGACAGATGGAAAAGACAGATACTTGGGGCATTCTTTGCCTCAGTCTTTACTAGTAAAACTCGCCTTGAGGAATCCCAGGCCCCTGAGACCAGAGGAAAAGTCTGGAACAAGAAAGATGGAGGATGACCAGGCTAGGGAGCAATTCAACAAATTGGATATATGTAAATCCATGGTTCCTGAGGAGTTCCAGCCGCAAGCACTGAGGGAGCTGGCTGATGCCATTGTGAGGCTGCTCTCAATTGTCTCTGAACAGTCACGGTGATTAGGAGAGGTTCCTGAAGACTGGAAGACAGGAAATACCACTCTTCGAGAGGGCAAGAAGAAAGATCTGGGGAGCTACAGGCTGGCCAACCTCACTTCAGTCCTTGGGAAAGGTGATGGAGAAAATCTTCCTGGAAAACATTTCCAAACACGAGAAGGACAAGAGGGTGAATGGGACTAGTCATCGTGGATTTACAAGGCGGTAGGCACGCTTAACCAACCTGATAGCCTTCTACAATGAGGTGACTGCCTTGGTGGATGAGGGGAGAGCAGCAGATGTTGTTTACCTCGACTTCTGTAAAGTTTTTGACACTGTCTCCTGTAACATAGACAAGCTGACAAAGTATGGGTTAGGTAACTGGACAGTGAGGTCGACTGAAAATTGGGTGAACGACTGGGCCCAGAGGGTTGTAATCAGTGCCACAAAGTCCAGCTAGAGACAAGTCACTAGCGGTGTACCCCCGGGGTCAGTACTGGGGCCAATACTGTTCAACATCGTCACTGATGACCTGGATGATGGTACAGAGCAGCAGATGATACAAAACTGGGAGGAATGACCAACACACCATGGTCACACGGCACACAATGGTTGTGCCACCATTCAGAGTGGCCTCAACAGGCTGGAGAAACTGGGCAGAGAGGAATCTATGAAAGTTGAACAAGGGGAAAATGCCAAGTCCTACGTCTGGGGAGGATGTAGGCAGGCACCAGCACACGCTGGGGGCTGACCAGCTGGAAAGCAGCTTTGTTGGGAAGGACCTTGGGATCCTGGTGGATAACAAGCTGACCGTGAGCCAGCAATGTAACCTTATGGCAGAAAAGGCCAACGGTATTCTGGGCTGTATTAGGAAGAGCATTGTCAGCAGGACGAGGGAGGTGATCCTTCCACTTTACTCGGCACCGGTGAGGCTGCATCTGCAGTATTATGTCCAGTTCTGTGCTCCCCGGTAGAAGAAGGATAAGGACTTCCTGGAATGAGTCCAGCTCAAGGGCACGAAGACGATTAAGGGACTGGAGCACCTTTCATGAGAGGAGAGACTGAGAGAGCTGGGACTCTTCAGCCTGGAGAGGAGAAGGCTCAGGGGGGATCTCATCAATGGGTATAAATACCTGACGGGAGGGAATGAAGGCAAGGGAGCCAGACTCTTCTCAGTAGTACCCACTGGCAGGACAAGAGGCAGTCAACACAAAAATTAAAGCACAGGAAATTCCATGTGAACACCAGAAAACACTTTTTTAGTTTGAGGGTGGTCAAACACTGGAGCAGTTTGCCCAGAGAGGTTGTGGATTCTCCATCTGTGGAAATTTTAAAAACATGACTGGACATGGTCCTCAGCAACGTACTCTAGCTGATCCTGCTTGAGCAGGGGGGCTCATCTGTAGATGATCTTAACAGATCCCTTCCAACCTAAACAGTTCTGTGATTGTTTTGAAGGGCTTTTTGAGTCTCTCTTCATCTTTTTCTGCAGAGTAGGATTTGATGAAAAGATAATGTTACTGAAGGAGAAAAGGCAAACGTCGCCTTCAGTTGTACTGCTGCTTATTTTGTGCCTTAAGAAGAAACATTTTACAGCTTTTCTCTGCACAGTGTCTTTGTCTATTAAAGGTAACTGCTTTATTTTTCTCCACAGGTTAGTAACAGTTCCGGAGAGACGTTAGGAGCAGACAGTGACTTGAGTAGCAATGCTGGTGATGGCCCGAGTGTGGAAAATGGTGGCAATTTGACAGGATCCAGAGGCACTGTGTCAGACAGTGAAATTGAGACAAACTCTGCTACTAGCACTATCTTTGTAAGGGCATTGCAGACTTCCCTTTTTTATTTTTCTTTTCTTTTTTTTTTTTAATTAAATCTTGTACAGTAATCATTTCAATGTGTGTGCATGTGTGGAAGAGGATCTCTGATTCTGTTTTAAGGGTTAATCAGCAATGACTTACAATATTAAAATGTTAAAGATGTAATTTTGTATGGATCCACGTACCTTTCTTCATTTCCTGTGCAATACATGGTTCTTTGAGAATAGCAGATTCACATCTCGTACCATGTTACAGGCTCTAGCAATATTTAATTCCCCCTCATTCAATATTTCTCTCAACCAAATGGACATTTAATTGCCCTTCAGAGGCAAAACAGCATTGATTGGCATTGTTCGACCTTACCTAACTAAGAGGAACGAATTCCCCTGTTTCTTAGGAGCAGCTGTTTGATACAGGAAAGGGATGACCCATTGTAGGTTTAGCAGCTGTTCTGTTTCTTTGAAACATTACTTTAATCCTATTTGAAGTGTAATCATAACTTTGAAACATTTTTCCTAGTTTCCAACTTCTTTACAGTTGGAAGATCTGTATACAGTAAAATTCAAATGATCTGAGAGCACTTCTTGTTCATTTTGTTTTTTAAAGTCCTTGATTATTGGGTATGGCTTCTAATATACATCTTACCAAGAAAATAATTATATACTCGATTTGGCTAAATTTGTTTTCATAAGCCAAATATGAAAACAACTTGCAATGCCTTAAGATTGGTCTCACTGTGTTCATTATTTTATAATCCTGATAAGATTGTAAAAGCCTTTACGGGGCTTCTACTTCTAATTTTAAGCAACAAACAAAATCATTGTGCTTCATTGCAGATTTCTTCTAAAAGCATGAAAATTATGTAACTGTGTCCGCTTATTTAGCTGCAAGAGGGTGTCTTCTCAGTTGCTAAAGAGTTAGACTTTTTTTTTAAACACTTAGTTTTCTGTGTTTTTCTACTTGATTAATGAAACTAAATGGAATTTTAAGAACCCTTCCAATAGATTTAGAAAAAAGATGATGGGTGTACATGATGTATGATGAATGTCAAGTATCGCACCATAGTTTACCTGGTGGTAGAGAAATAGATGGGGCAGCTTTGTTATCACAGTTCCTGCTGGCCGATATTCCCAGCACATAGTTCTTCAGACCAGATGATATGTAATCATTTGCTTAACGTCATACCTTTATGAATGGTAAATGAAAGAAAAACCTGTAACGTCTGAATGTGAGGTAGAGCTCAGGTAATCTTATTCTGCTTGTGAATACTCATTTTCTGTGTAATCCTGAGAAGGCTGCGTATTTCTTCCTTCGTTCCTCACAATCTGTAGAATGACAGTGATATTCAGCTATTTCCTAAACAGTGGGAAAGATTTACTATTAGAATTTGGGCAAACTTCTGCATAAGCATGAAATATGGGGGATGACAGAAGAGGTTTAACTCTGTTCTTTCCTTTAGTTCTTTCCTTTGCATTTTTTGTTTTGTCTGTTTTCTTTCAGGGAAGCATTTTGCTTTGTCTGTGTTTCGATTTCTCTACCTGTCTCTCTTTGGTTTTCCTTTGTCTAACTCTGGACTTTTAAGTGTATTACCTTGCTCTTTGAACAGAGTAATTTATTTGTTTTGTGAACATTTGCGTCAGAAGCATCTATGAAGCATAGCTTACAAACTGCACCTGTTAAGTACAACAGTGGACTGCAAGAAACAGACCTGCAGGGCGCAGAGTTAAATTGTCTGACACCTCTTGTATTATTTTCAGGCGAAGTCTCACAACCTGAAGCAGAGTGTGAAGGATAGCAAAGGCAGTACTCCAGGGAGAGGTCCAGAGGATGGGAACCAACGTGTCTATCTCTATGAAGGACTTTTGGGTAAACTTTTTTTTTTGCAAGGAGGGGATCTTTTAGACTGAAGTTCAGGTGGAGTCATGTCTGGGGCAGACTGGAATTTTTACATTCCGAGAGACTGTTTTTAACCACTTACTGTTGTCCATACTGGTAGAATAGGGGGGCGCATCAGGCCATTCGGAGTAAAGCCAAAGATTTGCTGGGGAGATTGAATAAGAGTAAGAGGAGATGGTTGTGAGTGATGTAGTTTGCATAAAATGTAGTTTGTCCAAGTCTCTTGCTGTTCTTGAATATGAATTCTTTAAACTGTTGGAAAAAGAGAAGGAACTTACTTAGCTATGCGTGGAAGGCTAAAATGTATCACTGATCTTGAAAAAAGATCCTTTAGCTTAAGTCATTGAACAGAGGGCTAATAAACTCAGAATACTAATGGCCTTCAAGTGTATCCTTGGGTTAGGAGTATATTGGCTTTTTTGAAATGTATTTCATCTGGACTTGCTGTTAATCAAGAGCTTTCTCTTCCTGTGTTTTTCATCCTTTCCATTTATCGTTCCTACCTGCTTGGAATGGTGCAGGTAGGGATAAAGGATCTGTCTGGGACCAGTTAGAGGATGCTGCAATGGAAACCTTCTCTATGAGTAATAATCTTATCTTTCCACTTCTCTGTGTGTTTGCCATGATCTGTGTTTGTGTGAGATATTCCTGTCTCTTTCGGGCAGTGTTAACAGTATATAGAAGAAGATACACTCCTTAAAGAATAGAGATGAGCGATACTTTTCTGTAGGGGTTTGAAAAGATTATGCCATGAATTAGAATGAGAGATATGTCTTGTCTTCTCTTTTATACTTTTCTTCGGTGTGATATTGCTTGTCATTTAAAAGTTAACCTTTTTTTTTTTTTTTTTTTTTTAAATATGAATTAATTGTGTGTTGGCTTATAGTATTTTCAAGGAGTGGGAAGGAACAGGAATTAATCTTAAAGTATTTGACTGGAGTAAATGGAATAAATGCTCAATTTTTGTATACGTTGCATAGGCAAAGAGCGTTCAACTTTGTGGGACCAGATGCAGTTCTGGGAAGATGCTTTTTTGGATGCTGTGATGTTAGAGAGAGAAGGAATGGGGATGGACCAGGGACCTCAGGAGATGATTGACAGGTAAGGTTCTTTAGTAGACCTCTTTCCTCCTCATTGTTTCACTTGGGGCTGAAATAGTAAAAAAAAAATTATTTTAATTCTACTGAACATGCTGTTGTCGCTTTGTAAATGTTACTATACCTGACTGTTCCAAAGTGAGCCTTTTGACTCTGTGCTGGCCAGTATCTCCTGATACTGAAATACTATCTTCAGTTGTGACTTTTTTTTTTTTTTTTAACTCTTGTGAAGAAGTGGTATTTCCAGAGAAATGGGTGATGTAAGTATAATCACAGTATAAATAGAAGGAATAGACTAGATCAGTAATAAAGCAAGAGATTTCTGTGGCAAGATGACTATATTCTGGAATAAAGGAAGATATCAGTGTGTTGACAAAAACTGAAAGAATTAAATGTCTTCAGAAGCTGCATTTTGAGCCTTCTCAAAATGCGAAGTCACTTACAGGCGTTTTTACTTCACAGTTTGTAGTTAAAAGAAACAAACAAAAAAACTATGAGGGAACCACTCTCTAGAAATATCTGCGTGGTTGCTTAAAGCTAGACTACTTCTAAGGTGTCAATCTTCACTACCTGCTTGCCTTTTTTTTTTTTGTCCCTCAGCTCTGTTAATATCTGATCATCCTCTGCTCTGTCTACCACCTGCATTTGTACTACCTACACCCATGGTATCATGTAACATGGGATCTGGTAGCCAAAATACGAATGTTTGTGGGGTGCTAGTTTGTAAACTGTTTCTTTTTCCACAAACTACCTACCTTACTGGAAAAAGAGAGTGCCTGTGCGCTTCCTTCATCAGTTTACTTCTGCCTTGCAGCTACATTTAAGCTCTAAAGGCGGGTAGCTCTTGCACTGAGTTGTATGTTCCTCTTCTGGCGGTTGTAATTGTCATGGAGCTGCGACAGCAGAAAAGAGGAAATGGATAAGCCCAGTGGACCACTGAGAACTTTCCCACTGAGCAGATGTTATTTACTTCAACTAGTTAATAATTAATGGAAATGTTTAATTAGTGATCACAGTGTTTTACTGGAAAATGCCCATTTGGCTTAGTGTTTTTGGAGGTTTTATTTGCTATACACTTTACAAATAGTGAATTGGATGAAGAATGCCTGTGAGTCTGCTTCAGATCTACCTCTTCCTGCAGGTATCTTTCCCTGGGAGAACATGATCGAAAGCGTTTGGAGGATGATGAGGACCGCTTGTTGGCTACACTGCTGCATAATATGATTGCTTATATGCTTATGATAAAGGTGACTTTTTTTCTTTTTCTTTTTAATAGATGACTGCTCAGATTTAAGCAGTCTATTTTGTTGGTGTTGTCTTGAAACCATACATCTCTGTTCACAAAGCTCAGAACAGTGTAGTATAAAAGAATGTTATAAAACATCTGCTAATCTTAATGAAAAAATCGCTTCAGTACCTGGAGATTCTTTGAGATATGTTGTCTAAGTTTACACAGTTCTGTGCCATGGGTATGCATATACATTGCCATTTAAAATAGAAATTTACTATTTCTACTAGTAACTTTAGAGGACATTCTTATTTTTAAGAATATAGGTTATAAATTAAGTAGAGAGCATCTTCTAATCTGATTTCCTCACAGCCACAAATTCCCAACGTGGGCAGATTGTGAATATGCGTGTCAATAACTTAACATGAAATTTGTCGTTACTAGTAAGCAACCCTTTTTTCTCATTCAGTGGGCTGTCTATATGTACCTAAGGTGGCTACTAGCAATATGTTTCTTTTAGTCTGAATAATTTCTTAGATAGTCCAAATCCTCCCTCAAAGTCACTGGAAAATCAATCTTCTAAAATTTTTGTCATGTTTAGAACCAGCTTAGGTGCATGGTTTTATCTGTAACAGATTTGATGCACTGTGCTGTCCAGTGCAACAGCTTGACAGTAAGAATAGCTGTACACAGGTGATAGTTTGGTAACTTTCACTGTTTAAATGAGGAGGTGAGACATCATTCCACAGATAAAGAAAGTCTGATACCCAACCAATGGAAGAAGTTACTGTATGCAATTTTTTTTGTGGGCGGGGAGAGTGGTGAGAGAGAAAGAAGGTATTGATTTTTCCTGACATAAATGGAATACGAAGGTAAGTTTTAAGATGGGATTTGAGTATATTTGGAATGAGTTTATTTCAGAAGACGACTGTGGGATTCGGCCATTAGGACACGCATTGCCGCAATACTTAAAGTAAAAGTAATAATAACCAGTGCGGTGACTTTCATCACAGGATGCATAAGAGGAGAGCGAATAATACTGGTTTCAAAAGGCTATCTCATGACAGATGTTGATAGACTTAGTCCAAGAGGAGAAGAGTGTCTTTTGGTGTGGTGAAAATAATCAGATCCCCAAGAAAACAGTTTCCTGGGGGAAAGGGGTAAGGAGGCAAACAGGATATTACACCTTTGAAAATGATATCACTCTGGGCTATCACTATAGGTTATAGATGAAAAGGGAATACAGGGGATCTGAGAGTTGTGAAAAAAATATTGTTTCTTTCAGTGCATATTCAGAGATGCTTAAGAATGAGATAGGATGAAGAACTGGGCAAAAAAAGGGTTGTGGGGTTTGGGGGTTTTTTTTGTTATTGTTGTGGTTACTTCCCCCACCCCAATTATCAGTTTTGGGATAAAAGGTGGTGGATCTAGAATTTAGTATGCATTATTTGTATACAGGATTTTTTTCAAGCAGATAGAGTGAAGGCTTTAAGAGACTAAATACTGTACCAAGGTATCTCATCTTAGGGCAGCTTGCAGTAGAAACTGTAAAGTTGGAAGGCCTTCTGTTACTAGAGAGGTGAATTCTTCTGAGCTGTCAAGGGAAGCGTAATCCTCCAAATCCAACACCTTGGTATTTTAATTTATTTTCTTGTTTTGGGATAGCAGAGCCTAGTAGTTTTTACTTAAAAAATTCTTGAAAAATAGTGTTTTCTTTCAAGTGCAAAGAATTCTTGCCAAAGGAAGGAGCAGGTTGAGTTTGCTTTGTATGCTCCATAGCACTAAGGTCATAATCACAATACGATGAAAAAGAACGTCTGATCTAGCTTGAAGTCAGTGCTCAAGCATGAGTGTACCCTCTTGAAGCCTTTGGTATCAATGGCTGGCATTCATAACAGCCTTTTGAAATGGCACCCGGGGCAGAAATGTTTTGCTTCTGAGCTTCCCTGTAGTTCATCTTCAGGAGGAACCTGCTGCTGTTTTAGGACTATCTGGAAATGTTAGAGCCCTGGCCTAGTGACCAGGAAAGAGATCATGAAAGAGTGAGAATTCTGAAAGGTATCATGCCTTTGTGTTAGTATTTCTTGTGTTGAGGGCTCTACAGTTGACTAAACCAACTCTTTGCAGAGGAAGAGGTGGAGAAGCTAGCCTGGCAGATGACACCCATCACGTAAGTGGCAACATGGAGAACTGAGGCTTTTGATGTCAATAGTTAGAAGTGGACGGTAGTGCAATTGCTGCTCTGTTCTGCAAGAGTAGGCAGGAGATCTCTTGTGCACAGTATCACCTGCCCAGTAGCTGGGAAAAGTCGTGTACGTGCAACTTCTATTTGTACTGCTGGGCTAAAAAGGCCCTAGCATGACTGAGCTGGAGATCAGTTGTTTTGCTGTCCTAGCAATGGAAACCAAGATATGCTGATTTTGGGAGATAGGAGTTGCTGCCTGTGAATAGAGAAGAATCTGTAACTGTCTTTATATCTGCTTTCTAGGTAAATAAGAATGATATTAGGAAAAAGGTGCGTCGTCTAATGGGAAAATCGCATATTGGATTGGTGCACAGCCAGCAAATAAATGATATTCTAGACAAACTTGCCAATCTGGTAAGTAAAGCAGTGATGAGTAATGTACCTGTGGGAGGTAAAAAATTATCTGAAAATTCTTCTAGAAATGCTCTGTAACACTAATTTAAAAATATTAAAAATAATTAAATTGAATTATTAAACACTGTCTTCACATGTGTATAATAAAGACTGTGATTGTATGACCGTGTTTATGATATCATAATGTTATGCAGTTATCAGTTAGAACTGCAATACAAATACGTATAAACATGACACTTCAGTACCACAGTTCTATGCAACCCTAATATTTTGTTAATATCACTTTTGTGGGTGGGAATCTTTATTCTTACTAGGACTGTAACAAATGTTTAGTTTTCCATCAGTTTCCAGGTCATTATAAGACTTGTAGCAATCAGTTTCTATACAAAACTGTTTCCACTGTCAGCTGCCGTGCACAATAAACCTTACGTCCTGTAATGCTCATTAAGAATATAGGCTAACACTTAACATTAATAAAACTAGCCAGCTTTTAATACAACCATCACCAGGGTCAATGCAAGTAAGGCCCTTAGAAAGCTAATTTTTCAAAGCATTTTTAAATTTGGAACTTACTTTTATGCACAGAAAGGACACAAAATTATCTTAAAATTAATTGGGAAAAAAAGCAGACCAGTTTACTGCAATGTTACTGGAATCCAGACACCTCGCTATCCCATACTGAGTACGGTACCAGCGTGAATGTTGTTGTATGCTGTGATAATTCTCATAGTCACAATTGTTGAAACTAAACTTACTAGAGTATCTCGCTTAAGGTTTTGTTGCCTCCAATCAGCTGTTTAAAAGTACTTCTTTTTTCTTTCATTTGTTGAAAATGCTTCTAGTGTCACCTAATGGCCTTTTTTTCAGTAGATCAGGAGAAATTGGTTTCAAAGTTCATTAATGATTGCGTATTTTTTTTCTCTAGAATGGACGGGAACTCCCTGTAAGACCCAGCGGCAGCCGTCACATCAAGAAGCAGACTTTTGTAGTACATGCTGGGACAGACACAACAGGAGACATATTTTTCATGGAGGTAGAGACAAGAATAATATTAATGCAACTAGTAGCATTCAATAAATAATATTGGAAATCTTATGTAATATTTTGTGCTCCCAGGTATGTGATGATTGCATTGTGCTGAGAAGCAACATTGGAACTGTATATGAACGTTGGTGGTATGAGAAACTCATCAACATGACTTACTGTCCCAAAACAAAAGTGCTGTGTCTCTGGCGGAGGAATGGTCAGGAGACACAACTGAACAAGTTTTACACAAAGAAGGTACGTGTCTTGTTTAGTACACACAATACTGAAAGCCACATAGAAAAAACAAATCCTTGGTGTGTCATATTCCATGTTTAATCAAAAAATAGCATTCTCTCTCCAGCACTGGTTACTGAACTGCAATGGCTGTTTAACTGCACTGACATCTGAAGCTGGCATTATGCCTTGTTATTTACCTGAAGAAAGTAGTACAGCAGGATGTAATTTAAGAAATTACATGTGTAGCTTTTACTTGTTTTTTTTTTGTTAGAAGAAGGAAAGCATCAGTATTACTAAATATTGCATTATCTTGCAGGCTTATAAAGGTAGTAAAAATATTGTGGTAGATTCATGGGGAAAGAGGTAAATAAAACTATGTCTTAGTAATTGAGTTAATTGCGTCATTTTTAATGGCAAACCCAAACTGACAAAATAGATAAAAATTTTTCTCCATGGGCCCATGTTTGATTTTTATTTCATATATGCCTACATTCTTCACTAATATGAAAGCCCTTTTCTTCTCCTTATGATTAATTGCAAATGTAAAGAAATAGCTTAAACCTACTAGGAAAACTCCAGTAACTCTTAGAACTCCAGTAACTCCTACACAATGACCAGCAAAGAAAATATAAAGATTTGTAAATGCAAGTAATATATTGAAAGGTTATTATCTTTGAGATACATAAAGGGATTAGATTTCTGCTTCAAAAAATTCATTTTACATAGACCAGGTCATCATAATGCAGGTGTGAATACAAAGGAAAGGAGGACAAAAGCAGCGTGCTACAGAAGTTACTTGGAAAACTAACTGTATGTATCTTGGCCTTTGGATAGAAATTCTCTTAAATTTTACTCTGAGATTATGGCTTAACATTATTTGATATTAGAGAGGGGAGTTGAAGGAAGATGAATAGAAGAATGTGTTGTAAGGAAATTGATACGAATAACAAAAAGATAGATCATAAGAGCATGACCAGTAACATTAATTGCTAGAAGCTGAAAGAAAGGGAGGGATTGTGGTATTGTTTTGAGGCTTTTTCTACACTAGGAAATGGAGTAAACTTGGTTAGATTGCTCATGAGCATGTGCCAAGCCATGAACTCTTTACTAGTGCTATGAAATTATATGAAATAGTTTCTCTGTCAACTGGAAAAATAAATAGAAATACCATCTAGTAATTAGCTGTGATTGAACCTTTACAGGCTTTTTGTTGTTATGCACCACATGGGGCTTGTTCTTTTTGTAGAATCTTAGAATCTTGCTCTTCTTTTCCCTTCGTAATTTGGAAAAATAACATTGTATTACTCTTCTTTTATATGTTAGTGTCGGGAATTATACTACTGTGTAAAAGACAGTATGGAGCGAGCAGCAGCAAGACAGCAAAGCATTAAACCAGGTACAAGATTTTGCTTATTAGGAGCATTTGTTGTTTAATCTGCAATCAACAAAATTTTTTTATTAATAACTTCTTTGAATATAATTTCCTTTTACTTGGAAGTCTGAGGGTAGCTTTGTACATCCGTGTGTACGTAGCAGACTTAGTGTTATCGTTAGTTTGCCTACATATACCTCACCCAGAAACAAAACCAAAACACCTGTATAAAGACGAGTGACATGTAAGGAGGACTAGCTGCCAGTAAAATGATAACTAAGAAAAGACTATGCAACTTCAGCTTCACTTTCTGCAGACTTTCAATGCACAAACCTTTTCTATATTGGAAAGTCTTTTTCTGGTGCAAGTCAAAAGGTGCAGTTAACCCAATGTTCTTATATCAGTAAAACTTCTCCAGTGTAGACATTCTTCTTAGTTTAGCATCATCATCTGGGACAGAATAGTGTAATTATACTGGTGAAACTTTTCTTGGCAAACACCCTTTTCCTTTTCCTGTTGAGTCAAAAAACCTAGAAAAGTGGATTTGCAGTTTTGGGAGATTGAGTTCTCGGGAAGGCAATTTTCCATTTCTCTTAGTCCCCAGAGAGCAGCAGGTGCTGTATGTACCTGGGTAACAAACATGAAGGTGCCTTACTTTATACCTTCATAAGATGGTTGTTTCTCCCTTGCTGGAGTCTATTTGCAGGTTCAGGGTAACATCACTGTGGTTTCATGTTTTTGAAAGTTTGATTTTTGTTGCAACGATTTCTTTTTTTTCAAGTGGATGCTAGGACTCTGAGAGCCGTGCTTTGAGGTACAAGCCTATTTTAGGTGTGTCTTAATGCCAAATGTAAGGGATCTACATTTTATACTCATAACTGGCATCAGCATGACTGTTTAAATCTAACATCTTAAGTGTTCAACCCTCAGCTATCTGTTGGAGCTTGGAAGAGCCACCACTTTCTTCCTCCTACCGTTAGTCCAATTTAATCTGAGGAGGGGGAGGAAGGACTGGACTTTCACTGAGGGTAGAGGAGGAAAAAGTGTCTTTGAAAGCTATTTTAAGAATTGGGCAATAATGCAGTATTAAAAATGTGTTTGAAAGCCATTCTCCAGAATTCAGTGGTTCTGCACAAATGATAATTTTTTAAAAATCATTATAAGAAAGCATTTTCTAGCTGAACTGAATGATGTAAAAGAAACTAGATGAAAATGCCTAGATTGTCATCTATTAATGTCCTCTATTAAATTGTTATTATTGTAACCATGTTGACTTTTTCATTGTTGAAAGCATAAAACAATGCCATACAAATTCATCAAGCTCACAAATGCAAGCCTAGTTTGTACTTGCTTATGTGTTTGTACTTAAGACTATGCTGTCTGCGGTGTTATGTAATTGCAGTGTCTTACCATGCAGAAATGAAATGTGGCATTTAAAACAAACGAACAAAACCCCAATATGAACGACAATAAATACAGACTGAGTTGACATTGATGTCCCTTCATGTAACCAGGATGAAATTTGTTACGATACCTAAAAGTCTAGTGGTTCTCAGAAGGTTGTCATTAGTGAGTGGACTCTACGGAAATGCTGCCTACTATTCTTAGTAGTGTCCTCTTGCTATGCACATCAAATGGAAATTATGTTTTTATTGTTTTAGATATCCCTTCCACATATCATTACTTGGCTGACTGCTTTCTCTTCTTTCTCTGTCTCTTTCTCTGGATATTTTTGTTTGTTTTTCTTTGAATTTTTTTTTTTTTTTTTAAATTAACATGTCACAGGCCCTGAGTTGGGTGGTGAGTTCCCTGTGCAGGATATGAAAACCGGTGAAGGAGGTCTTCTTCAGGTCACACTGGAAGGAATTAACCTGAAATTTATGCACAGTCAGGTATGAGGGAAATATGTGAGAAGACTGTGAGCATGACAGTCTTTGCAGCACGCCTGTATGTGTTTCCTCTTCCCAGAGTATCAACAGGGACAAGGGATAGTGTGATGGGGGTAAAAAAGCATATGTATATTTACACACAAACACACACACACAAAAATATGTGTATATGTGTGTGTAAAACTACACTGAAATTAAGTATCCTCAGGAAAACTATAATCAACTGAAGAAAAACGTTGATACAGGTTTCAACTTCTTGTTTCTGGTGGTCTGAATTGTCTAAGCACAAAACAAATGGTAGCCAGTATATTAAGGGACAGAAGAAGTGATCAATAGTAATCTAAACTGCCATAATGCATCACACTGTGAACATATCCTGATGGCATAAGCAGCCAGCCTTAAAGATACAGTGTTTGAATATTGCAGGTTTGAATGTTGAACAGAGGGCAACCTTCTGCATCATATTTAATCTGTCTTGGTTTAAAATTTGAGAAATCATCTGTAGAATTTAGTATGAAAATAAAATGGGAAAGTGGCTCTTGCTGTAATTCACAAAAATAAGAAAAAATTACTCATTCTTTTTTCCTTCCGAATAGCAGATCTTGTGGGCATAGAGGAAACACAACTGTATTTGTCATTTCTTCCTTTCTCTGGATGTTGTTTCTGTTGCTTCCTTTGATCCTTGTTTTTTATTTTGCTTTGTGTTTTTTTGTTTTGCATATGATATTAAATGCATGCTATGCTAGACAGTAGAATTGATTTTTAAGGGGGAGAGAGAGAGAGAAAGTGTGTGTGTGTGTGAGAGAGAGAAAGAAAAGCTTCTGTCAGTCCTCTGTGGAGTGTTTTTTCCTTTCTTCCTGACTAGACTCTTCTCCCCACACAAGCTTTGTTCTTCTTTGAGGATACATCAGTGTAGATCCCACTGGAAGTGCACGTGCATCTCAAACACACATGCTCAGAATCTTTAATACTTCTCCCAAGGTCACAGCAGCACCATGTGCCTCTTTGAGTTCGTATGTGCCAGTATAAGGAGTGGAGAGTTGTGAACCTCCTTCAGTTTTCTTCCTACTACCAGGGTAGAACCTGGACTACAGCTGACCTGCTCTAGTATTTCAAACCTACTCTGTGATGGAACAGTCTACCTGTATGACTTAGTTATAGATTTTAACTTTTTATTGGATATGCCGAAATACAAAGAACTGCAAGAAGAACTCACTGTTAGTACAGAATGAATTTTCATAGTTATTGGAAATGGCAGGTCTAAAGCCTTTGACAATTAAACCCCGCTCTCGAAGCAACAGTTTGATATCATTATAGACAGACATAATAGAAATTACTTTGTGCCAAGGTAAGGACACACCACAGGGTATGTTCTGTTTGCTTCTCCTTCTTCTTCTGCCAGAAGTCAAAAAAGGTGTTGAGCTCAAAGTGCTCATCTCTTGAACAGTCTATGGAGGTGAGTCTATTTCATAAATGAACACCCAGGCATATATGCATTTGCAGTGAGAAAAGATATATAAGAAGGTAGCCACATCATCATCATCATGGTTTCTTAAGTGTAACAGGCATCTTCACAAGCCAAAGACACTCAGTGTTAAGAACATGGTTGAGCACACATGCATCTGTCCAAAAGAAAAACTCCAAATCCTAGAACATACCCTTGTCCTTAAATTCAAAGCCTTTTTTTCCCTGAAAGACTGGAATGACATTCTGAAAGAAGCCTTAGGGAAACCTAGTACTGATTGTTACTATACGACTGTCAGGACTATTACCAGTTGAATTTCGTACCACAGATACCAAGTCCTGTGCTACCACCAGCACTCCTAGAGTGCTAGCTTTTATCATATCCTTCCTTACAGAGAATGGTGTTCTAATTTGCTGTCCGTGGTGAAAATTACTACATCTTTTCTGGAAGACAAACTGTGCAGGTCAGACCCAGAAAGTATGCCTGCTGTCTCCCCCACTGGAAAGGTTATTCCTCCTCTTCATCACCTTTCCAACGAGGCTGTAGCCAGATCAGTTTACATTACTTAAGATGGATATTGAAACAGGTACAGTTTTGGAAATTATACTTCATTTATTCAATATGTTTAATTCTTGGTCTGTTAGATCTACAATTTGTAGATTGCCAGCTGGCAAGGGCATTCAGTACCATTTAGTGGACCTAAGACATATCCTTGTTTTCTTTCTCAAAACGAAGTGTCTAGACAAGTATCAAAAGTCTGCCATTTGAGGGTCTGTGTAGAATGGACAACTGTAGCAGTTATGTAAAGGACTCCTACTAGTTGTACCAAACAAAAAAAATCCCCTCCAATTTCATAATCTCTGGAGCTAAAGGATGTTTGCATTCTTATTCTAACACTCATCAAGCAGTCTGCTTTCTTAATAAAAGGTCTGCTGTTCTAGATGAACTCTCCTTTCCAATTTTCATATAAATTATATGAATTGCTCCCTAAGGCAGTTGATTTCAGAATATGTATATGACCATGATTAAAACTAGGATCCTACAGCCATTTCTCTGTGTTGAAAACAGCTTTTTCTGTTTCTATTGAGTTTGGATCGGGATACTGACCAACAAATGCCTACAGGACCTCATCAGGCACAGCTTTGTCTTCATCTTCCTTTCCTTACTCCATATACAGGCTCTGTTCTTGGCCCTCTTTCCAAGGGCTCTCTTCAGCAATGCAACTTACTAAAGAAGGGATTTCTGTTGCTCTGCTTGGTTGGACATCATAGAAATAATTCATTTAGAACATAGGAAGAAGGTTTCCATAGGAAGAAGAAGTGGAAGGGTTTCCACTTTTTTAAAAAAAAAAAAAAAAAAAAAGATAAATGGAGTCTATTCTGTCCTGCCTGAGAAGACGGAACATGCTGCGTTAGTGTTAGAATGGTCCTTGCTTTCATGAAACTGTTTTTGAAGGCTCTTGATTTGCAGTGTGTATACTTTCTTACTGCCTTGTGAATTCCTCAGGAAATGTCTTAGATGCATGGTGAGCCAACCTATTATTGACACGTGATAGTTGTCTTTAGCGTTCACAAATTGTCTCACCATGTCGGCAGAGCACATAAGTTTAAGAAGAAAAAATGTTCAAGTCTATCTATGCCCAGCAGGTCAGAGGAAGTCCTTTAGAATAGGGAGGAATCAAGTGTACCTGTGGCATTGGCAGACTATTCTGAGTTTACATCTACAAATTATGTTGTAATATTGGGCCTCAGTAACTCTGTCCCCATTATGAATTCAACTGTGTCAAAAATAGATGGAAATTTAATAAAATGCAGCAGGCACATGCCCATCTACAGTAGGATCCACACTGAATGCTCTGTCTTGAAGAACCACAGTTTCCCTAGGGTAAGTAACTGTTGTTTCCTTTATGCTTGTTTTCTGATTGAGTGAGAGGAGACCATCTCTGTCCCTTAAACAATATAACAAGAAATTGCCCATCAACTCGTATGTCTTCTGAAAATTGATAACTTACTGTAATTGTGACAGTCGATAAATTCTCATCTCGCTCATAACTCTTGTGGAAATGCAACACTCCTTAACATTATACTCAGATCATGAGCACCTGGGGCAGTCAAGTCTTTTAGGCAGCTTTACTGTTACCAGATAAAACAACCGATGTTTCACCTGAGCCTTTTTATTGACTTTCTGAACTTTGTACTTTAGACTATTAGCAAAAATTTTTCACAGAAAATATTACAGAAAAAGGAAACTAAGTGCAATAAAGAAAGTGTTCTGTTATTGACTTGTTTACTCTGTAACTCTTCCTCAAAAAATAAAATGTTTTTTGACCAACTAAACTGACATAGAACATGGGCAAAAACAGGCAAACAAAAAAGATGGGATTAAATCTCCTTTCCCTGAGTGCTTGAATGTAAGCAGAAATCAAGCTTCAGATTTTCTGATTAAGTAAGTGAAAGTTTAGGTTTTTATATTGAGCAAAAAATAACCTGCGTCTGTTTGTTAGTTCTCTGCTAATAAAAAAAATAAAACCCCTTTTGACTTGAAAATCAACCTGACTTCTCTCAGATGTATGGTGCATTTACTGATCTCTATTGATACAGTCAAGCCTGTTTCTTAAAAAAAACACAACAATTTCTGGTGTTGACTTCCTTTGCCTTTCTTGGGTAGCATATCGTCTATGATTACATGGGTGTTGCTAGTATTGGATTCAAAAGAGTTGCAGAGATTTCCTTTCCCTTCTTTCCAAGGCAATGAAGTTTCTCTAGTAACATTTTTAAAAAAAGGTCCTGAGATCATGGTGTCATAAGTGTATGGGCACTGAAAGCAGCAATCCAGACTATCGTAATATAGTCTTGCAAGGGTCTCTCTAAGGTGTTGGACGTAGGCTTACTCTGAATTTAGGGCAATGTTACTCTTAGTGTTTCTCTTGCCTTGAAAAAGCAAGTATATTAGAAACTGGAATATGGAATTGATTCCTTATAGCACTTTCTACAGATTCTTATGTCTGTGTACTGACTCTGACTCTTTTGGAGATGTGCGTATAAGAAGGGACTGTTTTGTATCTTGAAATGGATTGAATATTGAACAAACTCCTTATGCTCATGTTTATTCATGCAATCTTGGCATCTTGGTTCTGGACTGAAAAACCTAGTCATGTAGTTCAACTGTTTTGTCTTTTGGGGTTCAGGTATGTAAAACATGAGTTTAAAGCAGGTTTGTTTTCTAAGTGACTGCTCAGCTGGCAACAACCATATGTGAAGTGAGCAAACAATAGAGAAGGGTCCAAACACTCCCATCCTGCTTAAAGCAGAAAATTGGTACTGACTGTTAAAGGAGACAGTTCCAAGAGTAAGTATGCAGATTATATATCATAAACTGTAGTAAAATCTTAAACGGCAAGGCTCTGAGGGAGAAGGAAGATTAGTGGTTCCTCACTGGATTAGATTTAACTACTGGATCGGTTAGGAGGATCAGTGTCAGGGTGGGAAGTATAGTGCCCCTTACCTGCCCTCTGTGCTGGAGGAGGATGCATGGAGGGGCAGAAACTAACTGGGATGGATCAGAGGCTACAAATCGTGCCAAATTTGGGAGCCAGCTTTTTTCTCGTCCCCCTCTTCTGTTGTATTTCAGGTGTGTTGGTATTCTTTTTGCAATAACTCATTTGAGTGCCTGAAGGGGTAGCAATGTTGGATATGTCAGAGTTACTAACTCCTTCGTTTCTCTTCCATGCTTTCTCCTCCTGCAAGGAGCGGAAGGTACTTCATCTTCTGCTGTCTTCGCTTCTTAGCACTTTTAAGTTATTTGTTGATTTCTAGCATTGTGGCAAGTTTGTCTTTTGAATGTTTATTTCACCCTTTATTTATATATTAAACTGTAAATGAACTGGTAGTGTATGCTACAACACTTCAGGTTGTATCTGCTGTGATGATGTTTTTGTTTAATTTTGAGTTTTAGTTTAAAAAAAAACAAACCTGACTAATTTTATGTTACTTTTGCTCCTGTTTTTGTAGGTTTTCATAGAGCTGAATCACATTAAAAAGTGCAATACTGTGCGAGGAGTCTTTGTCCTGGAGGAATTTGGTAATTACATTATTTTGATACTAGGTCTGTACTCACATGGCAGTAACTCAAATTTCCAGTCTTCAGATTCAGAGTTGCACTGCAGTTTCAAAGATGGGAGAGAAATGTAGATTGCACGTGAGAAGTTGCCTAAGAGATGGGTGACTTAACATAAAAATTTACACATTAATTTTCATCATGTTAACATTTGTGGCCTAGGTGCTTTTTGGTAATAGGCAAAGAAGATGTTCTGAGTCTTCTGAAGCAAACAAAACAACAGTTAAACTTGGATGTGTGTAGGAATTGTCTTTGGTATATTCCTTTTTCATCTGAGAAATCACATTTTTAAGCAGGACTTATAGTTGATCTTTCTCAACACCCTATGCTTTCATTACAAAGAATTACTGTTAATTGCAAAGTTTCTTCTTTGCTCTTATGTGGAATTTCATTTTTGTTGTATGGAGCAGAAGATGTTTTGTCAGGTTACACTTTATTTATCCTGTGGTTTTTGTTCCAGAGTATGACTGGTAAAGAGTGGAAAAGTAAAGGCTAAGGAGAATAGACAATTTGTGCTATTTTGGTCAGTTATTGCTATTACATATAATCTGTCTACAGTCTAGTTTGGGGAGAATTCTGGGTTACTATTCAGTGTTAGCGTCAGTCACACTATACTTAACTAGTGTCTGAAAAAAATGAGTGATTTCAGATGCAGCTCTCCAGAAGAGTGATCCACATACTTCTCTTGAAATAGTCCCCAAACCTGCATTGGTTTATTCTTCCACCCATCTGTGAGACATTTGTTTAGGTCTTAAGTATATGTACGAAACATTTAAAAAGAAGATAAAATTTACAACATTCTTTCCATAGTAGATCAGCATCTATACTTTGGCCGTTAATCAAAATCTAAATCAGCAGCTCACTTTACCGTGACTCTCATTGTACTTTGGTGCTGTGAATAGAATGTTCTGGCTGAGGGATTCTCTCTTAGAATGTAAAAGACAGTTAATATGAGATTGCTGAAATTAATGTCTTTGTCCATAACAATGTGTTGTCTCCTTTCGGTGTTACAAAGTTACAGGGTATTCAAATGATAAAGCCTTTCTGACTATTGCAGTTTGCTGCTTGTTTGCTGTAAATCAATCTCCTAGAAGTTTGGGATTTGAATTTGTGAACAATTTTTTCCCGTTTTCTGAAAATGTTGTTCATGGTTCAAATTATCAGATCAGCATATTTAAACCCTGAAAAATTTCTAATAGTTTAGATGTTCAGAAGTTGTCTGCAGTTTATGGTTGCATATTCCTTTGCTACCATGTTTTCACCCTGACGGGCATGATTCATTTTACTACTTACAGAAATTGCTTAAGGCTGTAAAAGATTATTGATGAGTTTTACAAAGATGAGAGTTCAGAAGCCATAAAATTAGCTTAAGGAATGGCTTCAGCTTCTGAAATCTTTAACTTAAAAGAAATTAATTGGATTGGAAATGAATTTTGGGTCATTTTTTGAGAGGTTTTAATTCAAAGTGTTTCTTTTAATAGTTTGTTTATATTGCACAAGAAGATAGACAGTGTTTGACTTAGTTATATCCAGTCAACTTCTATTGATGACTCTGTAATACAGCGTTTAGCCCCTAAATAATGGCTGTAATAACTGTAAGAAAAAGAACTACTTTTTAACAGAAAATTTTGTAATCAAGGGCCTATTGCAAAAGCTAGAATTGTGATACGGAACTTACGAAAGGGTAATTTTAAGAAGTAATTAAAAATAAACTAGGAGTTGGACACTACAAGCAAAATCTGAGAAATTAAACCAATTAAATTAAAAATACCCTCCTCCCAAAATAGAGGTCACAGGCAAGAACCAATTTAAATGTAATTTAAATGTACCAGATGAGACTTACAATTTGCCCATCCAGCTAATAAAGAGAAAGAAGAAAGGAAGAAAGATGTTGCAGAGGAGCTAACCTTTCTTTTTGTGCAGATATGAGAGACTGCCTCAGAGCTGCTTTTTTAATTGTTATAAAGATGAGAAGATATGCCAATCTGTCCCATTCAAAAGAAATTAGTATGTTAATTTGTTAATAGTAAACTAACAGCATTCACCAAAAACTTGCGTGGACTTCTTAAGAATGAAGTTATTTAGCTGTGTTAAACATTGTGAACCTTGCAATCAGATTCATTATAGCAGGAGTATACTGAAGTACTATCTCCTCTTAGAAAGGTAGAGTGTGGTAAGCATGCGTACTCCAGTCTGATGGGAAATACTTCATTGCAAGATTTGTTTATTTGATTTTGCCAAGCATGAGTGCTCCAAGTTTAGTGATACCGCAGCACGAAATTTAAGGTCTGTTTGTGTTAATGCTGGGTTAGATGGCAGCATGAAAGTTGGAATTGTGATTTCAGAGCAGGATGCAAGCAGAAGTTCAGGAATTGTTGCCCAAAAATGGAAGTGGAGATTTAAGTAAGTGAGGGAATGTAAGGCTCTTCCCTCTGGAATTTGAGTTACTGCTGTGTACTTGTGCTTTACTTTCTTGTGGCCCCTTCACCGCCGCTGCTATGAAAACCTTCATTCTCCAGCAGGTAAAGTGATGTCCCCTAAATTCATTCTATGCTAGCGCCATATTTTCATTCACAGGACCAAAGGCTGCAGGATGGTGCTTGGTAATTTACTCCCTTCATCCACTTAGTTCAACAGCATCAGGAATAACTTAATGTTAGAAGAAAAGTGCTTCTGCTAATCTCTTAATTTGAGGCTTGGGTCTTTTTTTCTTTTTTTTTTTTTTTTTTTTCCCCTTCTTTTTTCTTTGTATTCTGCAGCAGTAGTGCTTTGACTTCTCTGAGTGTAAATCCAAACCCACTCTTTTTACTCTTCCTAACTTAGTCCTCTCAAGAGAATTTTTCCCCATTGGAAGACTGTGAAGGAGTACTTTACTTAAAGACAAGGCAACTTACTGACTGTGAAGGGGGGAGACAGTATCTTGCCTAGGTGCTCTCCTGTTCCCTCTCTTCCTGTTCTCAATTACGATACAGGACTTTACAGCTTCCCTTCTCTCCTTCCCTCGTGGCACAAGGTCCTTACAGCTTTCCCTTCCTGCTTTTTGAAGAGTATATGAACAGTTGTATGTTATCCAGTGGGCAGTGAGACTTAAACAGCTGTAAAAGTCCTACCCTATTTGGCTGTGCACAAACCTCACTCCCACCTTTATCCCCTGGTGACATGGAGTTAATTTGGAACATCTGGTGCCAACGGGTAAGGTAGCTTGGATGTGCACCTTCTTATCTCCCCAACTCTAGTCACTGGTATCACTGGGGCAGTGCAGCCTGGGTGTGCACTTCACCTGTTTCTCAGTCCTTAATGTAACTGCCAACTCCAAGAAAAGAGAGAATTGAAAAATTAAACAAAAATACTACATTACTTTTTACAGTCATATTGTGTACTTTTCAGTAGATTTTTTTCAAGAATGACAATACCGTGACATATGAGAATTAGTAGGCACTGGTTTGTATTTAGAGTACTTTCTCAAACCCAGTCTGCACTGCCTACTTTTGGCCCCTTAGAATGTGATCCGCCTCCCTCTCCAGCGTTCAGCCGTGTCATATCATAGTTGGAAAGATGACATCTGCATGGATAGGTTTCGTTGTGGACTTTTCCTAGCTGTTCATACTGAACTCATCTGCCTCTGCTTCTTTTCTTGTCACTGGTACTATGTGTAATAAAACATCTACTCTTCCTCTATGAACCTGGTATGATTTGGTTTTGCGTAATTTCTGTATTGCTTCTTCTAAATTTTTTTGTTGTGACACAGAAATTCCATGGCAAATTTCAGCTATTCTGGAAGGGAAGTATTCAAAGTTGGTCTTGGTATTCCATTGATCTTAACATTTTAAATTTGCCATTTGTGTGTTCTTAGTGTCGTCTTTGTTCTCTCCTGGTGATTTCCCATGGTATCTGTTCACAACAATATTCGTAGACCAAGTGTGGGTCAAAGGCACAGTTCAGATGCGATGCACACTAATGGGATGGTTACAGCTTGCTTTTTATGCATTCCACAATGAGAACAAAAGGCAAATTTTCTTTAGCTATATTGTGCCTGTTTCCTTTCTGTTAGTGTGAGGCAGTGCAAGGGAGCAAGATGAAATTTTCTGGATAATAGATTTTTTTCATCAGTGCCCTAATCCTCTTTATATATAAAGTCTTCTAGAAATCAACAAGCCTGGTATTTTAAGAATACATGTAACTGAAATAATATTTTATTTTAAGGCAACTTGTTCAAAAGTAATGAACGCTTTCAGTGAGTAGGTCAAGTAAATACCATCACACACATCCTAGACAGGAGAAAGAATGTCTTGAGAAACTCTTGAAATAGAACTGGGAAATAGTCTTCCAGTTTAGAAAATTTTCCCCCTCAGCTCCTTTTTTTTTTCTGGATTTCACTAACTTGCTAGAGTGTCCAACAGTTCTTTTGAGATTTGTTTTTCAGCAGAGAAGAATTCAAACATCTAAAGGATAAAATCTTTGGGAATCACATACTGACAAATTCCTATGGAATTGTTGGTTTATGTTTTATCATAGTAGACATTAAGCATATTTTGTCATTAATTTTGCTGTCTAGCAGGAATAAGTAGTATGAGAAAAGCCAGAGTCTCTAAGAACCATCAAATATCTACTATGGTTTTGCAAACAGAGGCAGTGAAATATTTTTGCCAACCTGAGTAATTTATTATGACATTACCAGTATCTTCAAGGACATATGTAATGTAAATGAAGAGAAGAAAGAGTATCTAGAAGTGAGGGATAGTGAGATGCCCTGTACCTGCACCTGCTGTCTGTGTGCATCCCTTCCCTTTCCTATGGGAACATTGTGCTATTTCTTTCCCCTTTTCCTCTCGTTTTTTGAACTTTTTGTTTTGTCTCTTGCCCGTCCGGTTTTAGTTCCTGAAACTAAAGAAGTGGTGAGCCACAAGTACAAGACGCCAATGGTGAGTCAACTGTGATGCCTTCTGGTAGTTCTTTAGAGGATGTATCTTTACATTTTCATGTGGCGAAAAGAATTACACTGAGATTGCAGTATTAGCATTGCAAATCCTGCAGTCAAACACCAGCTGCTCTTTTATGATAGTTTTTCTGAAGGGAAGACAACAAAACTTGGTGATGGTTGTTTCTATGAAACTAAAGGAACTCACAGGTAGTGCAGGTAGTGCAGGTCTCTTTTGTTAAGACAGATAAAGATGCAAGGTAGCTGGTTTGGCATGAACTTTAGCACAGTAAGAGTGGAACTGTTCAATTTAAGACAGTGCAGAACACAATCCTTAATCCGCAGAAGAGATGGAAAGAGAGACTAGTTCCTGCGCATAAAAATGATTGCTAACTGAGTTTATGAAAAATTCCCATTTCCTCATGAAAGGGAGCAGTGAGATGCAAGAGAACAGTGTTAAGTATTGATTCCTGCCATATAGGTGAGTTACTGCTGTGGTTTAGTGTTCAGTTTTTATAACATTTTTTGAACACCAGCAGTTGATAACGATACTTAGCACTTTTACACATAATAGTTCAATGATCAGGCTTATATGCACTTATGAGGAAGAAATAGAAGCCAACGATTATCATCAGAACTGTCTTCAGTTATTTTATGTCTGAAGTGCAGTGTGTACATCTGGTGGTTGCATGGAAACTCAGTCCTTCAAGAGGAGAGAGAGACAAATTACTTGAAGAAGCTAGAAATGTTTTAGAAACAAAATGCTTAGAATATACGTAATTTAAGAAGCAGATAGCTGTATCTTTTAATAAGAAAAGACAGTTTAATGAAAATTAGTTATATTTTACATAAGTGTTTTAGCTTGTACTATAATACAACAAAACACGTTGTTATGCTTATTACCTTTACAAAGATTATAAATGTCAATTTACAGGACAAGAACTTTTAAGATCACCAGAATAGCCAGTATTAGAACTAGGATATAAACTAAGTCTAAGTCTTACCTTCACTGAATTGTGCTGCCAGTCGCACACTAAAAGAAGATTTTCTGTTAAATAATAGCGCACTTGATCAGTTAAAAAAAAAAATTGTAAAAAACAATAATTGTAAATCTTGCTAATGCTATGTTAAACCCTCTGCTTTAAGGTAGTGAAGAAATTGCCTGGTATTCTTCATAAGAAACATGCAATGTTGGGTTGTGGGGTTTTTTTAATTTAGAAAAAAAAAAAAGAGGGGGGAAAAAAAAAAGCTTGTATTATCCATGGATTCACTAGTGTTAGTTAAAAATTACAAGGATTACCAGTCCTTGTGCTTTTGAGCATAAAAAGGTAGTTGTGAATAAGGAAGAATCCCACCATCTCATGAGTCAAGGTACAGTATTGGATGTTTAGTTTTAATCTTTTTGGTTAGCTCTTTCAACCCCTCCCAGAAAATTTCTTGTAACTTCATACAACAGTCCCAAAGCAAATATGTAGGATGTTTTTTCTAAAGCCAGCTGGCTAACTTTCTAGCTTAGCATACTGTTCTTAAAAATGATTAGAATCATACTATCAAGCAATTAATGTTTTTATCCCAAAGGAGGTTTTTTATTTGTTTATAAGGCTTTTGTCTCTATCCATCTCCGTTATAAGGTACTATGGGACACTTTTTCCTGATTTTGTCTGTAGCCACAGTAGTTGTCCCATGAAGGAAGACATGCAGCAAAATACAAAATGTGCAGTGGATTTTGTAAAGCACTAAGTCATCTGAATTTCATTATCTCCTTTTCTAAATTCTTGTAGGCTCATGAGATCTGCTACTCCGTGCTGTGTCTCTTCTCTTATGTGGCTGCCATTCGTGGAAAAGAGGCAGAAAACAAAAGCAAACCACCTCGACCAGTTTCCAGTTGATCACGATATTGGGAAATACCTACCCTTTGGCACGTTGATGTGCAGTACTCCGTTTTTACTGCAGTTACCGGAGCTCACTTTACTGTCTTCTATGAGAACTCGATTATTCATGTATGACCCTGCAAGTCTTTCCCCATAGAAAAACCTAAGACTTTACTGCTCAGTCTCCTTCTGAATTCATCCTTAATGGAGTTTTTATATAAGCTGTTAATCAGACAGTTTTGAGCATCAGCATCCAGCTGTGAGTGACCTACTCTGGCCATTTGTTTGGAATTTCTTTTTTCTTAAGATGAGTAACAGCTTGAGTTTGGTTGGTTTTTTGTTTCTAGCGGTACTTGTTACAGATCAATCACTTTGCAACTGCAGGCTTCTGCTTTCAGATTTTCTGGTATGTGCACAGTGGAAGCAGTCTGGTCCTGCATGTTGTTTAAATGTAGCGTTTTTATTGTTTTCCTTCTGTGTTGTTCATTTTTACCCACGAACATGGAGTTCTTGTCACATAGTTCTTCAGACCCTTTTAGTAGAGATGAACAATTTAGCTACCATAGTCTTAAAATATCATGTGACAATTGAAGTTTGGCTATTAAATTGGTCCATCTGTGGAGATGACTGCTTCTCAAGTGGGAAAAGAAGTGGAGAGAGGAACTTTGAAGGCAGTATATTGTGAAAAACCCTGACACCTCATGGATTGTGTGGATTTTCAAAGGGGAGTTTAGGTAACATTTGTAGATGTCCCAGCAGTAGAGGTTAACAGATGCATATAAGCACTACCTAAAGCAGTTAATCAGGGATTAGAAAACTAATAAGGAAATGTAAAACTTGAAAACATTATTGGCAGAAGCACAGAGCAGACCCATGTCTTTTCGGGTTTGTAACTATACTCTACACAAGATATTTCTATAGCAATCTCTTGAACATGTTCAGAAGCCCAAAGGATTATGCTGTCTCCAAATTTTTTAAGCTATTGCTTTTTTCCAATCTGTACCTGTATATCAAGGAATCTTGCAAATACTGTGTTCATGTATAATGAAACTCCCACAGTTAAAACTATCCATCACATTCCTTATTTTAAGTAGGCTGAATAGAAATGTTTTTTGCATCCTCTTTTTGTTTTTGAACTGTACTGCACTTGTCTGGAAAGCTCTTAGGATGCTGGGAGGAGAGACTGTCTAAAGAAAATAATGTTACATGTAAAATACTTGGAAAAAATGCTCTGATGCACACTGATGTATGTTTTGACGTAGAATTCTGAATAAATGCACCCAGAAATAACCCTGTTTTGGCTTGGTCAGGGTGTCTACCATTTTGAATGGAATGCACTAGTAATGGGTGAGGAAATGATGTAAATATTATAGTACCACATCTATTTATAGAAACTGTACAGCTGTCTGAATGTGAAAATAAAATGTCATTCAACCAGCAACTGGTTTTCATCCTCCTGCGCTTTTCTATTGATGCAACTTATTCTGAAATTAATGTAACTATATACAAAATACATCATGCACCATATATGAAATAATGAAAAAGATAAGACTATCAATGGAAAATCTACATTTCTTTCCACATAAGCAGTTGAAACTTGCTTTTGTTTTTTTCTTCTATCAAAACATGCATGTAATTTGTCTTTAAAAAAAAAACTTGTCTGAAAAACATGAATAGGGAAAACAGACACATCTGAAATATTGAATTTTTTTTGCACACATGCAAATGGAAGCAAAAAGTAAAGGATTTTTTTATCCTTTCCTAATATAAAAGCAAAACTGAAATTGGCAAACCCTGAAATTAGCGTGTTTTGTATTTAATTTATTTTCTTTCTTTTGTCTTGTGAGACTGTAAATTTTCTTACAGCAATATCTGAATTTTTAGCAATTGTAGTATTCTTGGTACTACTATATTACAAGCACAGTTAAGACTGAAATCACTTTGGTCTACAATAGATGTTCCGTTTACTGCAATACTGGGTGCCACTTAAGTAGACAATTTTTAAATTGTAAATATTATGTTAGCATGCCTATTAACATATTCAAAGCTGTTAACTTAAAATTATAAGGGGGAGATTAGAGTTTAAAATAATTAAATGCACAGCATCACTTACTATATACAGCTCCTTTTTTTCCCTGTAGAAGCTGTATTTTTGCAAGTGTGTTTTTCTGTGACTAAAAATCATAAATTACATAAAGTGCTGTATGCTCTAGACTGCTGAGAAACTTCAGTCCAGAATAAGACTTTTAAAGGGCCTGATAATAAAAATGGCCCTTTGTCCCTTTTGACAGAATTTTTTAAAAGAACAGGTGTGGCTAAATAGTTATAGCGCCTGATGTTCAATGGCAAGGAAGAATCAGTTACAACCTCAGACACTGGGCTTCTGCTCTTCAGGTGAGAGCAACTGACTTGGCTTCAAAATTGAAGACATTTTTGAAATGTACAAAATCTTTCTTGTACTTGATGATGGTGACTTGGCAGGTGTTCTGCTAACTGCGGGAATGTAGCGTATTCATCTGAGAAAAGGCACGCTGTGCAGTGGTTCCACTGGTAAATACTGTTGCTGTTCTCTGGATACCAAATGCAGATCTGGAGGTTGGATTTAGAATTGGTATAAGAGCATAAGTCTTTTGGAATGCAGTCTTCCATCCTTTCCACCTTCACTTCATTACTCCTAAGCATTGATAGGTATGTAAACTTCACTTTTGAGGAAAAAAATAATTACGGTGATTTGCATGTGTTTTGTCATGTCCCACTTATTTTGATCCTTAGGTAAGAATTCCTTAGCAGCAGTAAGAACTTAGAGGCTTCTAAACTTTCCAGAACCAAATGGAGGACTAACTGAGAATAATTGGTAATAGTAAGTAGCGTGAGAAGATTCTTAGAACAAAATGAATAATCCTTCCGTTTTTACCACTAGGAGGAGCCTGTGTCTTAGTGTTTAAGTATTTCAAGATGACAACCTTTTTATTTTAACACTTGTGATATTTCCAAGGCACTTACACAAATGTGACAAAGATTCATGAACTTGCCTTAAAACTTAAGCTATTTGCTTATCCTGAACAAGTTTCTTTTTCTGCTACAATTCCTTGTTTGTGAAAGTTGGTTTTCAAAATGATAATTAACTGTTCTTTGCAAACACTGGAGTTTGTGATTAGTCTTCCTGACAGTTTTCAAAATGGAACCAAGGTTGCTAATTTATCTGTCTTCTGGATCGCAGCTCTTCATTGTGATGTTCCAAAAAAAAAGCCCTCTTTTATTTGTGAATGCATTGTCACTTTCTAATATGAGTGGGTCCACATTTTAAAGGTCAAAGGTTTTAACATCAGTGAGTGTCACAACAATGGTACTTATTAAGTGATATTTATTAAAGATATCTCTGGAAAAAACATTGAAGATGTGTGTTGAAGGAAAAAGTTCATTACTTTAACAAAACTATTGTAAAAATTTCCTACACCCTGATTACTAGCTTCAGATAATCCCTACTTTGACACTTTCAGGATAGCAGAGTTTGTAAGAAAAAATGTTCATCTGGGCATTCAAAAGCTAAATTGCTAGTAAATGTTAAATCATGAAGAATTTTGATTCCAACTAAAGTTCTATCTTAATGATCAAAGTGGATGGAAAAAAGTGGCTACGATTTTAAGCCTTCTTAGGAACATTTATATTGCAAAGATACTGAAGATATTTCTAGAATTGCGCTGCTTATGTCAGAGGAGAGATTTTGGTTCCCACTGAGTGTATTGTTAATAAGGAAGCAGTTGCCTAGAATGGGAACAAACCAGTCACTTGCCCCCATGTCAGGCATACGCTCCTGTTACCACTGAATTCAGAACTAAACAGAAAATAGAAGCTAAGCCTCTCACAAAGAGCAATATTTACATCTCAGTTCCCCTTGATTGCCAAATGCATGAAAGTCAGAGGACGTTGCCTCTGAGGCGACATCTTCCTTCTGTGAGAAAAATGGCTTCTGCTCAACTCTGACTCCAGTGGTATTTAGGAACTCCAAGTCACTGCTCTTAGACAAGTCAGGCTTTGGTGAAGGACAACATCTACTAGCTCCTAAAGAAGTGGGAATTAGGACCAAGAAGCAGAACCTTTGTGCAAAGGACCTTGCCAGACAGAAGGCAATGCCAAAGAGCCTCTTACTCTTCCAGAAGTTGCAATTCAGCCAGTTGCGTCTGCTTCTGACGAGGGAAGACCTTTCCAAACAGCTGAGTGGTATTACTTTGCTTCTGCTAGCAGCAATGGCTTCACATACAGCCCTATCCTAAAATGCTCTTGTGAGATGTTCGGTGTGAGCAACAGGTCTGAGTTTCTACAGCCATTCCCAGTGTGGTTATTTCACTTAAATAGTAGAAATGTGATGATGCTTTAAATAATAGTGGGTATGTGACCCCGCTTTCCAGCACTGTATCTGAAGGTTTGAAAGCTTGATGTTGGTGACAAATGAGGTTTGAGTGCAGTTGAGTACAAACCAGACTTAGAGAGGACCTCTTTCAAGCAGATTCTCTGCTCAGATACGATAAAAATCAGCTCAACATTTATACCAAAGTGAGTAAAACCATAAGTTAATTTTCTGTTTATATGTGCTTAGTATAATTGCAAGTTACAAGTTAATTTTCTGTTTACTTGTGTACAATGTTTTGAAACTTGTGCTGCATAGTAGTTCTAGCATTGACTAATTTTGTTTTAAAGCATCAGTCCAACAAGAATCATACATACACCACCCAAGGGCAAACAGTCCTGCTTCTATTTGCAACAGTTACTATAGTGATAAACGTGGTTTAGGAACCTACGTAGAAATAGAAATCCCCTTCTCCCAAAATAGCTATACATAAAAAGGAACAAACGGTGGCAGGAAAAACACCAGTAAAACTCTAAACAGTTGCTTCCTTCAAGTATATGAAAACTCTAGTTCTGTATTTCCATTCCTTCCACTGTTTTTTGCCTTTTCATTTTCTCTTATTAGCTCCAGTGAGTGCCAGTCTATCCACAGCGCTCTGGGTATCAAAGTGCTCTCTGCTTCCCTTTTTACCAGTCTCCCTGCTTGGATTCGTCCCCGTTTCTTGGCCTATACTCTCTTCAGCCAGTGAGGCTCAGTTCTGCACCTCAATTTCTCATCCGCTCTCTCCATGTGTTTCCCTTAGTGTTTTTTCATACGTTCTTCTCGCCTCTCTGACCATCATCATCTTCCAGCCTCTTTGCCCAAACAGTTCAGACCTATGCTCTTCCCCGGTCTCCTGCTCAACCAGTCTCTGCCCCCTTCCAGCTTCCAGTCAGTCATCTTCCTCTCTCCTGTTCTTACCAAGCTCTCTGTCATCTTCTTTCATCCCTCAGCCTCATTCCACTCTTACTCCCTTTGCATTTAAATCAAATTATTTTTGGTGGACTGCTGAAGAGTGCTATAGAGGGAACAGAAAAGATTTCCAGTCTTAGCTCTGCTGTTCTGTGATAGCTCCCAGCAGCAGCTCTTCCCTATACTCCTTGTTAGAAATGGCTCAACCGTTTAATCTGATATTAAAAATAAATAAATTTGTCTAAAACAGACTTGTAACCTAACAAATTGTCTAAATTGTTAAAGTTTTTCAGTGCTGTAGGAAACAAAATAGCATAAGAGGACATACCATGCTTTGTAAATACGTAGTACTGTTAGCCCCTCCTTGTACCAGTGAGGAGGACCAAGTCCTTTTTCCAGGTAGAAATTTTTTGGGGACTTTCCAATGATCAAAATCTACTGTACCTGGGGTTTTTTAAGGCAACGTATACATGAACTAACCTACAAAGCAGAAGAAAAGCTTGGATTTTCAGCCAATTTTTTTTCTGGGTTTGGTGTATGAAAACCAGCAGTAAACAACAAAACTGTATTTAAGAATTATATTAGTAATTAGTCTTTTCATGATCATACTTTCCTGGTGTAGATCTGGATTACTGGGGCAATTATTAGCATGATGACAGATACCAAGCAAATGCAACCTTACGGAAGGTTAAATTACTTTCATCCATGTCGTGTGTTTAAATATTTGGGTCCCACAATTTATACTTCCAAGCAAAACAATGAAAACTATGTATGATATTCTTTATGTTTGTTAAATAAACCATAATGAATATAAAATCAAGTTCAGATGATTATCCATGGTGAAGAAGAAAAAGGGGGCACCCTTACTACTTATTTTCTCCACCTTATATCAATTTCCATACATTTTCATATCCACTGATATTTTATATATATTGGATTAGTCACTTTTTTGAATTATTTGTCTTCAGTGAAGCTATCCTAATACAGAATTATGACTGAAACGCGTATATAGCTATGACAGTTATCTGTGGTTTTAGGGCTGCTTACTGTCAACATTTCTGTCTGGCACAGAAAGCAGATGCTGGACTATTTTTTCCATATCAGGACCTAATAAATGAAGCTGTTCTTATCTGTTTCTTTTAAACTTTCACCAGTTCAACCTGTTTTAAGATGTGTTGCTTATGCAGACTGCTGTGTGGACTCTGCCCAAAGACAAGTAAAGGATATCTCACTGACAGCTTTTGTTTCCCTAAAATAGAGTTCTGTGGTTGGGAAGCACTTGAAAGGTATCGGTGGGGCTATTTTTAATTTCAGCAGACTGTTCTTACAAAATTCATTCGTAAGGAGACAGGAATGGCTTGTATTTCTAAACCTGCTCCAAGATGATATGTTAGAGGCAAACCTCTCTCCTAAACACATATAAGAATTTTATTTCAAAGAAATTCTGTGATAAAAGCAACATAAATGATTTCCAGAAACGTCTTTTCCCTTGCTGCTCTCATTTGAAGGGCTATTGTGTGATTAAATTAAGGAAAAAATGCTATCAACTAGTATTTTCTTGTGCTTTTATTCATTCTACTCAATTGTAGATCTCCCTTGGAATAGCTAGCACAATAATCCTTTCTTAGAAGGAATGAAACCTGCAGGTGAGGTGTGCTGAAGCTATCTTAAATATCTGTCTTGCCCTGCATTGAAAAGCTTTGTAACAATAATATATGGGAACCTCTTGACCTCTCACTGTAATTTTCAACAAGTAGAATTTAATTTTTATATATAATTTTATATAATAAGCTTAGACAAATCTGAAAAAGTCAATAAAGATAACTGTTCCCTCTTGTAGAGGGAAGTCATAAAGAGAAGATAAACTCATGACAGGTAAGGCACTTTATACCATTTTGAACATTCTGTTGGGACAATTTGAGCTCAATCTGTTTTACTTGCATTTCACCCCACTACATCACTTAAGTATTGTAACTTAAGCAGCAAAGCAGGGGCACAGATCATCAGCTTGTGCTAAAATCAGGCCATGCATTGACTGAAGTGATCATCTAAACTGAAACAATCCATCAAGAAGAGTGTTTAGAGTTAAGGAAAGCGAGATTTTTCTAAACATGTTACTGAATGCAAGTAGTTTTCTTTGTGTTACTTTGATTTCTGCCTAACATTAGAATGATCTTCCAAGCAATGATTTATTAGCAAACATGTGAATATGTGAAAATTTAGGACTTTTTCATTCTAGGATATTTGTATCAGCATAACTATATGAGTGCACCTTCAGTTACAACAATGAGTATTGATTGGTGTAGTTAATCCTAATTTGAGTGTCTAAATAAAATGCATCAGTACTTAATCTGCAACAACATACTCGCATTGATGGAAACATAGCATCTTATTACACAGGTTACCCTTCCTTGGTCACACAAGGATCCACCTGCATTGAGAATATTATAAAAAATATATTTAGTAGTTGACACACTTTCTACAAGAATAGCGCTCTCTCTCTCTCTCTCTCTCTCCCCCCC
>NW_009214753.1:0-25046 GCF_000690835.1 Fulmarus glacialis
TAAACCACAACAGCAATTCACATTGTCCTTTACTCACAAGTGAGCCCAAGCAGAAATGGAGCTTGGTGCCCAAGTACCTGCTTAGATCCAAATAGTCTAAAAACAACCATTACTGTTTTTTCTTATTCTTCTTCTGTGGCCTTCTGATTTGTAAAGCATTGGAACAGGCTGCGCAGGGAAGTGGTTGAGTCACCATCCCTGGAGGTATTTAAAAGACATGCAGATGTGGCACTTAGGGACATGGTTCAAAGGTGGACTCCGTAATGTTAGGTTAACGGTTGGACTCGATGATCTTCAGGGTCTTTTCTAACCTAAATGATTCTATGATTTTATGATTGCTTCTTGATCACCTTCTTGATTGACTCTGCCTGATTTCTTATTTCCTTTTCAGAGAGTTTTTGCCTGCCTTGGGCTAATGCTATATCAGATTTCTAATATACCAACCTGCCAAGTGTTTGAATGAGCATAGTCATATCAGAGCCCACTGTTCCTTCATTCTAAGCACTGAAGATGAGCAAACGTAGAAAATTTTCAAGCTGTGCAGAACCATGAATTCAGAAGAGGTGACAACTATGGTAGAGCATTTCTAAGGAATATATGAATTGGAAGTATTATTTATGCATGGATACTGAATGCATTTCGGTGAAGGAATTGGGGAAATGTAATATCTGCAGTGTTATGCTCTGACCACTCACAAGTAATTCTAGTGGCCTAATTAGAAAAATAATTGGATTCTAGAAGCTTGACTTATTTGAAGGTTTGTTAATTGCTGCAATAGAAATGGGAAATTAGAAATATATTGCCTTTGTCAGAGTGGAAGGTGTTTCAGTCATGAGACAATAATTTTTTATAAAGAATGTTCTTACCCTGGGTGAAGGAGATGTTCTAACAGGCTCTTTGGGATGCTGGGCTGTTCTGAGGCTGATCACTTTGATAAGATATTGACAAGGACACTAATGATGTTGTTAATCATACATAATGTAAACATAAACAAAACAGTATTTAAGCAGTGCGAAAAAGTATCCAAAATGCATTGTGGGGCTTATGACCATGTCAGATTTAAAAGAATATGCAAGTTAAATAGTTCAGATTATAACAAGACAAGTCTGAAGAATGCTTCTGGGACCATTCTCAAAGACAAGACACTAATCAACAAGTTATGCTAACTTTTCAGGCCAAGAGGTCTTAAGTAGAACAAGTATAACAAATTGTTGATGAGGTTTTGTTTTGTAAGAATGCGCCTTCAAGTCTAGCAATAAAGCAGAGCAAATGTTCACTTCTGATTTTTGCCTGAATAAAACTTCGACTTCCTGAAATATTTTTAGCATGACTGATCCCAAACAACTTTAGGAAAAGTAGCAAATTCTAGTTAGAATTGATCTAATCTGACAACCGAACAATGCTAAATTGGACGGGAGAAGAGAGTATTCGCACAGTTTACTGAGCAAAATTAATTGGGCAGCCCACAGCAAGACTTCTCTTTCTCTTTATAGCACTTATTTCAACATCTTTTGACTCTCTTTTCTAACAGAGCTTGTCTGGTTTTTTGTTGTTAAATGGGAGAATTATTGTTGTGAGATATCCTTGCACTATTTAGGTGTATGCTGTCTCACTCACCAAGTGAAGCAACAAGTTTGGAGCTATGGTGCTGTTTACGTGCTGTTTAGTCTGTTGTTTAATAAAATATAATCTACTTTTGTAGTTGCCGGAATATCACAAGAAGGTAAACATGTAATGAGATTTACACTGTTGCATGAGACTCTTGAAGGATTGACAGTCCCCGTCATGTTCCAATTTATCAATAAAATTGGTTATAAAGGATTGTTCTGTACCAGCCATCTCAACCAAAGGCACTCTGGCTACACCTTCTGGCAGTCAAATTGTTGCAGCCATCTCTTAATGACTGCTTAATTTTGTTAATTGTTCCTCTGGGACCCAAACAGCAGTCCTGATTTCATTTACCCTAAAAGTTCCTGTGTGTGCCACCATGAATTAGAAGGGAAGAGTAAGAAGTAGAACCTCTTGTAGTTTTTTTTTATTTTTCTCTTCTGCTTGCTGTGTGAGGTTGCAAGTTGCAGAAGGAACATTCTTTATCAGAGCATTAAGCAGAGAATTAAGCAGCCTTATACTCACATTAGAAGAGTGAGATAGCGGTGTTAGGGTGACGGGGGAGATTTGAGCCTCTGCCCTAAGTTGGGTTCAAGGAAGTTACAGTCTAAGTTTGAGCTGGTCTTTGGAGTCTTATGAAGAGAAAAATAAATCCTCAAGCTTTTTCTTGTGCTATACAAAGTCACTTCAGCTGCCCACTGGATTGTTTTCGTGGGCTATAGCTGAGGGAAGCTTAGGCTAAGATGCAGCTATCTAACACTTACAGCTTGGTTTCCTTGCCAAGGCACAGTCATCAAGTGCCATTTGAAATCTCCTGAGGTGCTAGGGATATCACCAGAGGGCTGGCAGATATGATGTGAAGCTTATGGGAACACGTGCTTTTCTGTGGTGGCAGCTGAGGGCCAGTGGGATCTCAGATGGGTCAGGATGGCTGTGTGTGGGAATCAGTCCTATATTCAGCCTGCTGATAGCATCTCCATGTTTAAAAATAATATGTGCAGGAATACTATGTTAACAGCAAACTTGTGCATGCAGCTTTCACCTTTAATATAGTATTCATGCAGCCTTAATACAGTATTTGCAAGCAGCACGGACAAAGCTAAATATGTATAATTTGTATATACATATTGTTCTGTATCCTTAGCAAATATTTTTTCAACGCTTAAAGGATGTATCACATTTCAGAATTTGGGTTCATCTTGCATTCCCTCACAAAGTAAAAAACTTTATTTTAGTATATTAAAAATATATACAGCAAGTAACGTTATATATTTCCTTCATCCTGATGTATTTATCATATTTAGTTAAACTTCTGTAGCTATTGCAATCACTGTCAACTTCTGAGTAAGAATAATTTCTGGTTAATCTGTTTTTCTTTAAAAAAAAATTTTTTTTCATTTTTATACGCAGCCACACTGAAGGAACCCAAAAGAGATATTTTATCTATGTATCTTTTCTTAGGTTAAATTTAGCTACAGTTGCCTATAGCTATCATCTAATTACTGAGCGGCCCAAACCAGAAACTTATTGTTGTTTGCTTTGTGTGGAAATAGCATACATTCCATGTACCATACGTTATTGTGAATTCCTGAGAAGCTTGTGAAGAATAAGCACAGAGATTGTGTTGTTAATGTAAAATTAATCAGTACTGGATCCTCTTTTTTATCAGCCTTCTCGTAATGTTGAGAATTGCAGCTTTCTAAGGAAGTGAGAGAGATGCCTTTTTATTAAGATTTTTTTTTTTTTTGCAGAACAGATGTATTCACATTTTTTCATAGCTATGATACTAAAATGGCTATGTTTGAAATCTAGATAATTATGTATGTGAGAAGCAGCTGAGTAAAACTGTGCAGTTTATCCCATGCTGCTATTGTCCCAAATAATCTAAGAAAAATTTCAGCCCAACAGTAACTGGCTGTGTTACCAGCTTTCTGTATAGGAGGGTGTTTAAGGAAAATGAAGCAAATGTTAAAATTAACACATATAGAAAAAAAATTATTCAGTATCTTGTGTACTTCCAGTATCTTGATTCAGCTGTAAATTGTTTGGAGATGGTTTATCTTTCATTTTGAGTGTCTACACAGAGGTTACTTTGCTAGGAACTGCATCTACTTGTACTGTGAAATCTTCCAGGTGTTGCTGTTTCTTTCAATATTTTGAAATATTGCAAATAGAAAACAGTGATTTTCTCCTGCTATCTTTCCTTATTTTCTTTACAACTGAAGGATCTTAAAATAAGAAAAAAATAGATAATTTTTAATGAGAGCTTACTAATATATTATTCTATGGTCATTTTTCTATGGCAGCCAAAATTACTTGCCTGTGTCACAGTGAGGCTGCTGTAATCTCAGCTATCGTGTCATTGCCCTCAAAAACTTTTGAGATTAACACAGATCAAAACTGGCCCTCCCTCTTGCCTCCTTCACTTTCAACATAAGCACTTTCCTCCCTGGTCCTAGCACCATTTATGTCCATTTTACTATGTCTATAAAATAGACAGCATTGAATGAATTCAGCAAGCAGCTGACTTAAAACAGGAAAATAGGAGCTGGTTCGTCACATGGTCTTCTCCACAGTCCTTTCCTGAGGATGCTGTAGATGCTAAAAATTTGGAAGGGCTGCAAAAGTGACTGCCTGAATGTCTAAAAGAAAAATACATCAAGGACAACACCTCTGGCTTAAAAATCATGAGTCAGAAATCGCTGCTCACTGTCAAAGTATCCAGGCAGGAACTTAGTTGTCCACTGTCAATTGGGATAGATCGACTTTTAGTCTAAGCCATTACAGATTGTAGTCTTCTAAAACTGTCCTCCGGATGAGTGCTATTGTACAAATGTGGGTGCTACTGCAACCGACAGGTGTATTTTCAAAGTATATATCCTGTTCACTCAGGTACCTATGCTCTGAAGGGAATTTTTGACTGACAGAAATATCTGGGGAACCCAATAGTGTTTCATGCAGCTCTGCCCAAAAGATTAGCCACTTGCTCAGATTTTCTTACAAGCAAGCCAAGCTCCTGACTGAACCTATAGATGTCGTTAGCTATCCCCATCGGCTGTTCAGGGAGCGCCTAACTCCCTTCCCTGACTAATCCTCCATATTATACTGGATGAAGTTTAAATTGGAGATGACTGAATGAACTTTCTTGACCATACCCTGAGCACCAAACAGTCTACATGTTCTTCTGAGAGGAGCACATTTATCCTCAGTGCAGCTCCTTGACACACAGAAATGACAATCCTCATTTTGCCAGTCAGGGACTTGAGAGTAGACTTTTGGGCAGCAAGCCCAGGGTCCTACACGAAGCCTGCATCAGAGCCAGGACACTTCATACTGAAGTTACCATAATTTACGGGTTGAATGAATAGTGATCATGTTCTTGAGAGTTAATACAAACGCACAACCTGGGAGTTAGGTCTGCGTTTGAGCTGATAAGAGCATGAAGCACCCTGGCCCATGTGCTATGTATTTTGGGAAGACTCTTCCTGTAACTGCTCGAGTGATTATTCTGAACAATGCTCTACCATCCATTACTATCCTTATCTCTGCTACCACTTATCCTAAACCTAAGTCATCTATTGTATCTCAAGTGGATTTTACAAAGTGTTGCATATTTTATATCCTATGCGATGATATTGGCCCATTTTCTATAATCTTTTGTTGGAGTTTCCTGGACTGCAAACCACAGCCAAAACCTTCTCAGACTGGTAAATCAAGTATAAATTGGCACAATATAAGAAAAAAGCAATTATACTTCATTGGATTTCTTAATCAGAAATGGGGAATGGTACAATTTTTCCTCATTTTTGAGTGGTTCATTTTTAATGTAATTAAAACAGTATGAGTGTTCCCAATGCCACTGTAAACTTGATCCACACATTTTTAATGTGGTCAGATCATTTGTCTACTGATTTTCTGAACCAAGTACATTCTCACTGTGTTTTCTGATTACAGAAAAAGGCTCTAAATACTAAGTGTAAACACTTAAAATGTTGGAAAAGAATCTCAGGTAGTTATTTAAAAGCCACTTTTTTTTTCTTACTGGAATGATTGTATTTTTTATTGTTGGTAGTAGACTTAATATTCCTCCTTGGAACAATATCATGTGAATCTTATAAAAAATCCACTTTTCAAGTGTCTTAAGCCACAGGTTCAGGCAGTATCTTAATTTAGGATGTAACTGAGTTGTGTATCATTTTGACTTCTGTTTAAAGTTTTCTTGCCATAATCCTTTCCCTTGAAATAGTTCTCCTGTAGTCTGGGTAGCGGTAATGTTAAAGATCTGACATCTGCTTCTCTACTTTCTATTCAGGCTTTATTTTAATGCAGCTCTTTGCAATGAAAATATATTAACAAAAATAAAGTAATACAGATTGGGGATCTGCAGGTGATATTAATCTTGCCACACTATAAATATGAAGCTTCAGGGTCTAGATGTAAGTTGATAGTCTAGGTTTACACTGGAGGAGATCTAATCCATAAAATTAGAGAGATTAGAGAGTGATTCATCTGACCATGTTGCTCTTGTTCCTTGATTTCTGCAGGGATGGGAACATGCCCTGTTGGGAAGTCAACATGGTCCAACAGGGTAGCAAGCAGGGAGTTACTGTAGCCAGATTTTTTTGTTATCACTAAAACAGTGAATCAAAACTCCACTTACTACCAATGCAGCATTGTCACAGCAAAAATGGCTGTATACACAACTTCCCATATATGGCTAATCTACTGGATTTCTAAAGGAAATGACTGACAATGAAAATGCGGTCTGTATTCTCTAATATGCCTTTAGAGTGAGTAGGGTGGGAGGTTTAGAGTTCATCAAAAACTAAAACTCCAGCTTACTTGAATACTGGAAATTCTAACTATAACGATATTTCTAAAGGATAAGCATAGTCTCTGTACTTCCCCTGAAGTGCACTGAAATCCATCTCCAATTGCAAAAGCCATTATAAAGAACCTGCAAATATGCAATGTGCGGTGACAGTGATATTTATCTCAATGTTAAACTCGGGAATGAGCATTCCAATTGCTGTAAATGTGGGAGATGAAAAGACAGAATAGGCCTGGCTGAATTTCAGAGCAACCTGGATGTTTCGTGTTCAGTTGTTTCTTTTGTTATGGTTGTTGTTTCTTAAATGATTATTTCCTCCACCAGATTTTTTTCTCTCAGATTTAGAAACCTAGCTTCATTGCTCAGCTCCTTCTCTACACACTAGTGAGCAAGCAGTTGCCTCTTAGAAAGGAAAGAAATGTATCCAGGTGAAGGAGAAATATAATAACTAATGGTGTTACTTTAAGTCCCAATGCCCAAGAAACATAAAAATAATTTCTCCCATCCTCCTGCCTCCAAATCTAGGCTGATTGATATGAAAAATTGTGAGGAAACTGACTCTAAGCATCAGATTGAAGCATAATTCCTGGGTTTTTTTTGTCAGACATCTAGGACAAAACAAGAGGAGAAAATTCAGATCTATGGCTGGTTGGTGCCTAAAACTGTTGCTTTTATTTAATTAAAATACCTATGTTTCACATATTTCGTATGAAAATACAGTGTTAAAATGTCTGAGGCTGGAGGACTCAGCTGGTGTAAACTCGTGTAGCTCTGGGGAATAAAGTTGGCCCAGTTCTATTCTTTGAGGTCTTGTGGCACCCACAAAGGACTGCTCATTTCAAAACATGAAGACTGTGATACTTGCCAGAGTTCATGTAAAAGGCAATGCATTTCTAAACAAAATGAGGGGGAAAGGTGTTTTTCAACAGAATAAGCAATCAGAAGTGGGTTCTAGTGACAACAACAACAACAAAAAAGCAAATCATAAACTGAAAACATTTAAATTTCTTTATAAGAATAGGAACAGAAAACTGTTACCTAGGTCTAAAGTTCTGGAAAGAAGGAAAGACACATGCCTGTACAGAAAACAACAATGATGTCATTGATCAAATATGTTGTTATTTTAGGAAAAATACTACCTCCACAGACTTGTTACTTCTAGAAATGCTCTCAAAGAAGTGGTTCACACAAAAAGACAAAACACTGTATCTTGGTGGTAATGGTAGTCTTGCAAATATGGAACATGGAGTGGGACTCCTGTGCTGACCCAGAACCCTCATCTCATTTTTGGGGCTGAGTTCCAGCACCTGAGCTACTGTGCAAACAGGTGGTTTGGCCAACCTTGAGCACAGAATCACAGAATGGTTGAGGTTGGAAGGGACTTCTGGAGGTCATCTGGTCCAACCCCCCCTGCTCAAGCAGGGACACCTGGAGGCGGCTGCCCAGGACCATGTCCAGATAATGTTTGAATATCTCCAGGGACTGGGGACTCCATAACCTCTCTGGGCAACCTGTGCCAATGCTCAGTCACCCTCACAGTAAAAAAAAGTGTTTCCTGATGTTCAGCTAGACTCTCCTGTGTTTCAGTTTGTGCCCATTGCCTCTGCCCCTGTCACTGGGCACCACTGAAAAGAGCCTGGCTCTGTCCTTTTTGCACTCTTCCTTCAGATAATTACATACGTTGATGAGATCCCCCCTGAGCCTTCTCTGCTCCAGGCTGAACAGTCCCAGGTCTCTCAGCCTGTCCTCACAGGAGAGATGGTCCAGACCATCATCTTGGGGGCCCTTTGTTGGATTTTCTCTAGTATTTCCATGTCTCTCTTGAACTGGACACAGTACTCCAGGAAAATCCATGCCTGTTCCTCTCACAGAAAACTTTACTAAAAGACAAAAAATTTATAGTATCTAAAAAGAAACCAGAGCACTCAGAGACTCTGTGAGCTGTTAATGCACAAGAGGTCTCTGCTCTCATCTCTGATGGACCAAGCTACCACACTGCTGACAGTGAGAGACACAGGCATTTCTCTTAGGCTTTCAAAATAATTCTTCTTTCTTAATTGTTTATAGAGCCTATATGCCTAGTGTAAGTCTTCTGAAGCACCCTGCCAGCCTTGGGGAATCTGGATTACCCTGCCAGCTCTATTAAGCACTGCAATGCCTAAGTGGGGGACATAAAGGAGGTAACACTGCTTTAAATTCTTATCAGTGACTGAAATATTGCATATCATTTGGGTCACCCATATTCAAGAAAAATGAAATCAAGCCAGAAGAAGAGCAAATACAGGCTCAGGATGGAAGACAGAGAACCTGTCAGGCAGAGGGAGACCAGCAAGACGTGGTTCTTTTTGCTTAATGAAATGAGAGCTGAGAGGAGATAATATTTCTGATAGTAAATGTGAGGTGGGGGGAAGAAGTATTTACATGCCTGGCATGTAAGTTCAATAAATTAATATAAACTGTCAGTGAGTAAATTAGGACTAGAAATTAGAAGATTTTCCTCCAAGCAGGGAAGAGATTATTTGTCAAAAAAAATAGAAATAGGAAACCCAAGTGGTTTGAAGATGGAAAGTGCTGCATTAATGGAAAATAAATAACAATCTTGCTTCCCATGGTAGGAGAGGAAAAGACTTGAAGATCTAGGAATATCTTTCACCCTCATATTCCCATCACTATTTTTCATTATCCATTTTAATGCTTCAAATTCCCTCATGAATTCACTGGACAGATTTTTCCACAGCCTAGCAAGTCACAAAAGTGAGTTTTGCATAATTTTATTCATGATCCATAGTACTTCATTCTCTGAATATCTCTGTTTACTTAAATTGGATAGTAAGAATACTTACTCACATTCTTGGCCATAGTTAAGTAACAACCTGTGATATTTCATTGTGGTATATTAGCTTTGCTGCTTTATTTTTTCCCTTATGTGAGGGAAGGAGAGACAGACTCTAAAATTTCCCTTCAGCTCTATGCATAAAATCCTGTTTCTACTGAAGACAACTTTGTCTTCAGTTGATTCAGTTGATTTAAATGAGGCCATCATTTTATCAGATGCTCTTGAAGTGCACCTCCACTGAAGATGAAATGTATTAAGTTGATTTCAATGATACATATGTAGTTCAGAATCGATAATCAAAGGTGTTTTGTGGACTGCTTTGTGCTTTATTATTACTGCTGTACTAGAGCTCAGAAACCATCACATTTTTGAATATAATTCTTACTTGGCTAATTTATAAATACAGAGATTTTCTGGAAAGCTGGTAAAACCCATATCTGCTTACTTAGGGTGGGGGACCTTTCTCAAAGACTTCTATCTCTTCAAAAGGGCTGTTTCTTCCTCTTAAAAATTTTCATATCAACAGAGGCCACTAACCCCTAGATCATTTTGTGATTGAAAGGATGCTTGTTTTTGGAAAATTGTACCGCCAACCACTGCTGTTCTGGTTTCATGATGTCCAGGTTCCTGTTTTTTCAGATTGTGGTGCCCCAGAGTCACACTGTGCCTTTTCTCTTGATGAAATATTGTGAGAAATAGAAGAGGTGCATATATCTAGCAACTTGGGAAAGGAAAAAAGCATTCTTGAAGCATTTGTGGCATGAGCAGGGACATTTTTTTTCAAGAAGAGTAGCCATGGACTAACTGAGGTATTGCCATGCCTTCTCTCTTCACTGCAGTTGTGACTGAAGCAAGATACAAGTTGGTTAGTCATGGGCTTTCTGAATTCATGTATGCTGTTTCCACATTTATATTGTTACAGGCATATTAAGATATGTAGCAGGTTGTATAGGAGTATAAACATGTAAGAAAAGAGGAAACAAGAAAGGGTGAGAAAGGCACACTTATAAGCAACGTTCATAGAATCATAGAATCATAGAATCATTTATGTTGGAAAAGACCCTTAAGATCATCGAGTCCAACGGTAAACAATATAAAACCATTCAAACCACATAAAACTCAGAAGCTCAGGTTGCTGCAGCTGAAAGAAGAGAGGACAGTCTAGTAATGAACTGAAGGAGAAAGAATGTGGTAAATTCTGAGTTAGACTAACTAGATTCAGTCTAGTAGCAGCATCTACTTTCAGACATAATGACTCCAAATGTTTCTGTTATGGTATCTAATCATTCTTTTAACAGCAGATCCTACCAGTCAGAATAAAAATCCTATATGGATTTTTCTGGAAGCAGGTTCCATATAAATGATTTGTTTCACACTTATGCCAGGAGCTGAGAGTGAAGCTACACGGTGCAGTACCACCAATCTTTCCTCACACTAGTTTTAGTTGCATGGTCCTGCCTCTTGAGGCATCTCTGGCATTCATGCAGTCCTGGCTCAGGTAGATTGACCTAACTTCCTGTCACAAAACAGTTCTCTTTTTTGAGGGGCTGAGACAGAAGGATGAGAAGGGGAAATGAAGTTTTCTGAAAGTTTAGCAGACTGAATTGTCTCTGTGAGTCCAGCAAGGGCTGGAGTGAGCTCAAAATAAAGACAGAAAGGCAAAGTCAGGAGCTGAGCTGTTAATGGAAAGCGTGGATAATTTTTTTCTTTCTTCTAATTTATAAAGGAATGTTAAATCAGCTCAAATTGTATTTTATAGCTTCAGCTGGAAAAACAGTGTCCACACAACAAACCCACACGCCTGAACTATTCTAGTTCTATGTGTCCCGCGGCTTTGGGACATGTTTTCGTGAAACAACCCTGGGGCAGTAATCACTATTTTGCCTTTCAGCCCCTAGCATTCAGCTTGCAGGTACTTAAACCGCAATCAATTCACCTGTGTTTCAGACTGTGTGGTTCTTCTCTTGCAACTCCATTGCCGTTTGATAACATGAACTATGCTGGTTTATCATTCCAGATTGCTTTTCACATTTTTGGTTCTGTCATACAAATGTAGTCCCTTTATCATAGCTATTTTACAGAATGAACAAAGATTTTTGGTGTATTTTTATAATGCTCAGTTACACTTAGAGCATATGCTGAGTAAATACTAGATCATCCAGAATGCTATTAATACCTGCCAGCAGATAGCATTACACAGCAAAGTTTATTTTTCCTTAATCTTGGCAATGGTAAGACAGGCAGTTCAAGTTTAAGTGGTGAGTGAACAGAGGAAAGTAAGACCTTTACTTTTTATAGCCACCCACTTCTATTTTCCCATCTTTTGGATTTTCTTTGAGAGGTTAAAAGGGATCTTTGTGCTCTTTACTATGTTTAAGTGTACAGTGAGTTGATGAAAGACCAAAAAGAACATTTAATGATCTGTCAACTCTAACCTTCATGCAACTAGTGTGTTACAGTGTGGGCTTTGTAGTTATCTTTTGAAAGCAGAATGATTTCATCACTACCTCAGGAAGATAAAAGGCAGCTCGAATAAGATGTTATTACTGCAGAGCAAAAGATCAGTTTATCAATCAGTCACAAAGCGAATGTATCAAAAAAGGACGATGACAGACACCTGGTCAGAATGCGATATCGCCAAGAGGTTCTTAAGCTTCCTTTCATGCATTTATTGCTAGCATGTGGTTGCAAGTTAGATAATTTTCACAAGGAGACTGTGACCTCTTGTGAAAGGAGGTGCCTTTATCAATGATGCGTGAAAGAATTGTGGAATAAATCGTTATGGGGGAAAAAAAAAAAGAAAGACAAAAAAGCGATATTTTATGTACAAACAACAGAAGCAGCCCAGGCAATAAAGAATTTAATTGGACATATTCGTTGTAGTGATAATACTCAAGTTAAAGTTCCCGTTTCCCTTTAGTCATTGGGATGTAGCAGTTTGGAGGGCTTAACAGCTCCCTTTGCTGGTAACAAGCAAGAAGTGCAATTTGTGTGCACGATCCCTAGTTCTGTTTGCCATATCAGGTTTTAATTAGCTTCACAGGCAGTATGTCCTGACTCCTGCTTTCGGTTATGACGTAGTAGATCTTTTCAATAATTCACCAACTCCAAGGAAAAGTATAGATTGAGCATCAAAAGAAACAAGGAAACAAATTAATCAAGTATATATATACTAAATGAAATGAAGATCAAACCAAAAAACGGTTTGATATAAACTTTCATTAGAAGTGTATGGCAAATAGAAAATCAAATAATTATTCTGTATAAGAGCCAAAATAAGACTGACTGAGAAAGGTAATTTTTCTAACACTTACTACAACGCAAAAAGCTAGCCTATAGCCTATCCCCTTACCAGGAACCTTAAGCAGACCCAGAACCCTCATCTGAAGCCTTTCCCTGATTCCAAAGGCTAAATCCTAAGCCTCAAAGGTGAGCTCAGTACCCAGCCCTGGCCTGAATGCAAATCCCTAAGCAGAAATCCTAATGAGTTGCCCGAAGCCTTAGCCACTCTAACCCAAGGCCTTCACCCCCTCACTCTAAGCCTCAAGTGCTAGAGCCCCTTCCTAACCTTAGCTCGCATGTGTTAGGCCCCCAGGAGGCAGAAGAAGGGCAGGGGTTGTGAGGTTGAGGAGTGAAAGCCTGGGGAGATGATTGTGATGGGCAAGAAAAACAGGTTTGTGTCAGGGAATTTCAAACAGTGTAATTTATTGACTTAACAAAACTTTTAATGACTGATCCTGGTATTAAAAAAATAAACAAATAAACAGACAGGGAAAACACCTCAGCTTCCCTTTGGGCATCTGTGCTCTCCCCTTTCATGCCCCTAATCCATTTGCTGTCCATTATGCTCAGACCCTTTGGTGAAGCAATGGATGGTACAGGAGATTGGGGTTGGTGTGTAGCAGTCCTTTTTCTTTTGCTGCTTCTTGTTTCTTACTCAACTGCTCCAACATGGTTTCCTCCACTGGCCGCAGTCCCTTTAGAGTCATACCTCCTCCTGAGTCTCTTCTCTGTCCCTGTCCAGTCTGATATTTGGCTCCAGCCCTTGCTCAGGCTGCTCTTTGTCTCCAACACCTACTCAGGCTGCAATTCTTTGGTGTTTCTCCTGCTCTACTGTCCTTCTCCTCAGGCATCGTCTCTTGTGTCTTCTGCTCTAGCACCATTGTCTCTTCCCTTGCCTCTTTGTATCAGTGTTTAGTATTTTTTTGCAGAGGCTCCAGAAACTCCTCTGATTCTGTCACAGAGTGCACGCATTTTGTCTGCTGTGGAGCGGGCATGGGCTGTGTCTGGCACAGGGCAGTCCATGACCTCTTCCACACAGATCAACCCTACAGCCCCCCATGAAAAAAAATACCCAAAAAACAACCGCTAACCCTCCGCCCTACCAAAGCCCCTTATGGAGCTCAGGGGAGCAGGGAGGTTAGAGCCCCTCTGTTTCAGCAGCTGATTGTCCACAAGCTGGAGGCCAGGCAGGAGGAAGCTCAGCCAAGAGAGCGGTGGGATTTTGTGGAAGGGTTTCAGGATTTGGAGGTTATGAATTAGAAAAAGGCACTGGGCTAAGAATTAGGGGTAGGGTTGAGGGCTTTGTTAGCACTGAGGGATTGTGCTTGGACTTATGGTGAGGGCCTAGTAAAGGTGATCTCTCGATCTTTGTTCCAGATACATCACCTGCTTACCTCCACAAAGTCCTGAAACCCTAACACCTTTCTCTATTCCTCACCCTAGGTTGTGCTTTTGCCATCTTGTGCAACCGTTAACACAGAATTTTCCTTAATGTTTATTCTGAATATTTTTGAAAGTTTTCTTTCTCAGGAAAAAATATTTCTCCTTGAGTACAGATAGAAGTGAGACATGGTTCAAGCGATACCGCCTGTGGCTTGCATATAGTTCTAAGTCAAGAGAATCTATTTCATGTAAAATCTTTCTCAAGATGCAGAAAGTCATTAAAACCTATACCATAAAGGTTAACCAACATTTTTACAAAACTTTTGAGTAAAAAAATTTCCCAAAGAATCTTAGAGGGTAAGAAAATCAAGGCGCCAATTCTGTGTGAATCTATCATACTGTTATAGACTAGGAATTCATATACAGGTATAAAAGCACCAGAATAGTGAAAAGTTGAGCTTGTCCAGTTATATCAAGTTCTATGATTACAGAGCACTCATTCTTTCACTGGGTTGTCATTTTACAAGTAGGTGGATTTGGGTTTGTGGTTGGAGTTCTGTATCACAAATTCTGCTGTAACATCAGGCTGACGCCTCTTCATCCTGTTCTTTGTGGAAGAGAAATCCAGAAGGGGCTATCAAATACCTGTGATTCAAGAAGGTCCAAAGCTGCAGAACTCTGGAAGGTGGCTAAGGACTCTGGGAGATGTATTGCTGCTCCCTCCTTAAATCTATGCCACATAATATCCACTTTTTTCCCCATTGTTGGAGACAGGATTGTCTGGAGGGACATTTGGCATGAACTATTACAAACATTTATCTTCTGTTGTGTTCTTTTGAAGTGGATATATAAGGGATTTTATAGTCCTCCTTCTGCCAAATTCCAAGCAGTTTGTGGTATGCCAAGCACCTTTTCTACCCGCAGACTTCCTTCCAGGGCAGATAAAAATCTTTCAGGATCATATTATGGTTTGAAAATAAGTCTGACAGCTTTTGATTGAAAACAGACTTGAAATACAAAATACTGGCTAATAATCAATTTACAATAAGCCTTATTAACTGATATTTTAAATTATATAATACATATGGACTCATAACCTAAAGCTAACCAACAGATTTTGGAAGTGTCTAAATACTACAGCTTCTCTGCATTCCCCCTATTTAAGTCACATCAGACTCTTTTCCTTTTCCTTACTGAGCTAACCTCAGACTCTTCAGTCTTCATATCTTCCAATATAACCACTAAACATGCTGCTTTTTTTTGGTCTAAGTTCCCTCTGAGTATTATCTTATCACTGCGTTTTTCTGGTGGCTAAAGGTTGCATCTTTTAATGTTTCTGTATAGCTCATCGTTTAAATTTGTCTTTCATAGCCCTCCCGGCATGAATGTATTATCTATTCCTTTGCACGCTTAACATAGCCCGTTCTTCATAATGTGTTTGTCTGACTCTCACTGGTAAATGCTTAGGATGGGACACAATGAGGTGCTTGAAAGTTGGGCAGGGAGAGGATTCAGCTCCAGACTTTAGATGTTTCTGGCCCAAACACGAATATCTAGAGCCATTTGAGATACCTTCTTGTATCCCTTCCACCTGCCACTCCAGAAGAGTGCAGATTTATTGTAGACTGTGTCATATTTCCCAGATTCACTTGGAGATCTCAAAGGTCTCAAGATGTCTACCCTTAGGCAACCAAATCAAGGCTGGTGGTACAAGATCCCCTGTCAGCAATATAAGCTGGGGACTGATGGTTTAAGGAGCAGCTCTGCAGAAAAGGCCCTAGGAGCTCTAGGGGACAGCAAGCTGAATATGAGTCAGCAGTGTGCCCTGGCAGAAAAGACAGCCAGCAGAGTGTAGGGATGAATCAACAGAAGCACAGACAGCAGGTCCGGGGAACGGATTATCCCCCACTTTACTCAACACTCATTAGACCGCACCAATAATAGTGCAGCCAGTTTTGGACCCCCCCGGTACAGGAAAGATATCTATAAACTGGGACAAGTTAGGGGAGGGTCACCAGGATGGTCGGGGCTGGAGCACTTGTTCTGTGAGGAGAAGCTGAGGAACCAGGGCTTGTTCAGCCTGGGGAAGAGATGGGTGCAGGGGGACATAACAGCTGCCCCCAGTGCCTATGGGGAGGTCAATAAGAGCCACAGCCAGGCTCTTTATAGTGGCGCTCGGTGGGAGGATGAGAAGCAGTGGGCATAAGTTGATAAAGGAGAGTTTCAGATTAAGTGTAATTGAGAAACTTTTTCCCCATGAGGACAGTCAGGCAGTAGAGCAGGTTGCCCAGGGAGGTTGTGCTGTCTCCATTCTTGGAAGTTTTCAAAATCTGACTTGGTAAAGACCTGAGCAACCTCATAGCTGCCCCTGCTTTAAGCAGGAGATTGGACTAGAGACCTCCTGAGGTCCCTTTCCATCTGAATTATCCTGAGATCCTATGCTTCTGTCTGAGACTAAGATAGAGATTTGATTTAATTATTTTAATCTGAACTCAGTAGCTCTCATTGCAGTCTAGTACTATCATCTGAGCTGCTCTGGGGAGTCTCACCTGGCTTTCATCTTCTTGTTCAGAAGGTAGCAGCTCTCCAATTGCTCCTGGGTCACATCTGCTAGCTCCATGTGGTTGTCTTAGATCCAGCAGGCACCTAAGTTGACACTAAATGCTGTTTGCAACTGAATCAGGTCCCTGATCACCTGTTGCTACATTTGGAGCTTAGACATCAACCCCTACATAAATATCTGCATAGACATCTAGCTTCAGGTGTGAAAAACTGAACCCCAGATGTAAATTTTAAACCTAAATGCATCACATGAGCTAGGTGTTTAAACTCCCAGCATAGCCAGTTGCCAAAATTTAGTTGCCCAGTGCCCTTTTGGATACACTAGAGTAATTTGAGACATATCTGTTGGACTATCAGGACCCTTTGGGTCCCAACAGGATTTTTGGAAGAGTCTGGTGTTTCTGGAGTAGAAGCTGGAGGCAAATGAGAATACTCAAGGATGTCCAGGTGGCACTGAATGAAATATGCCCAAATGTCCACATCTGGTGTACTCACCATGTATTCTCTCTGTAGTCAGTGAAGAGAAATGAGGACTTGCTATTGGTGGTTCAGTTCATTTTAGCTCAGGTGTCCGCATTCCAGGTCACCAAATTTTTTGTCTTCCTTGCTGATGATCAAACTTGTGTGTACATCAGGCATAAGAAAGTTAGAGTTTGCTTTCACACCTACCAGATGTCATTTACATAAGGAGCCTCTAGCATGCCCCATATGCCCTGTGACTACCTAACAGGTAAATAATTTACTATCTTTTGGTTTCCTTCATGCTTTGGTGTCACTCTTGTGTTATAAAGTGCATTTGATTTTTGGAAAATGAGAAAATCCAGGGAGAGGCTTTAGCTATCAAGAACAAAGTAATGAGTTCAGTGCTTGTGAATTCAGGCTGTTTATTTAGGCAACCAACTTCAGAAATCTATGTTAGTAAATTTTGCCCTTGAGCTCTTCCTGAGCTGGCCCATGACTGCCTGCAGTGAGATCAGCTTACGTTGCTGTTAATATAAGCTGATCTCCTTAGGCTCCTTTCATAGTCACTGAAGACAAATAGGCATTTTCAGACTTACCTTGGCTGTCGATTTAGGGTAGGATAAATCACCTGTGGCAGTATTTATTTTCCCTTGATGACTGAAAAGGGAACGGAGGACAATAAAATCAGACTAACTGTGAGACACCTAAGCTAGATCTGTGGAACATTTATGTTGCTTTTAAGCTTTCCCTGCTTAAGCCATTTATCAGGTTACCGTGCTGAGGGACAGATGTTTCTAATGGAGCTTCCTCACCATGAAGGGCGTTGTGCATTCTGCGGCGTGCTTAGTGGAGGTGGTGATTCATGTTATGTCATAGACCACATTGTAATTGGTAGGCTGTTTATTATTTTCCCTGTTTTAAATCAGCTATAAACTGTTAGTTTGTGTCTTGCATATTACTTTCATAGCACTGGCATGCCCCGCCTGTGACTTTTTTCAATACTTCAGTGTTCCGCTGGCTTGTGTTCCTGCAGTCACAGTTAACTGAATATGTCCTGCAAACTGAGCTCCGTTTCCTCCTGTGCTGTTGTTAACACTATGTTTTGGTTAACTCTTTTTTACATTAGTGTATAAAACCTGGAATGGTACCTTCCTTTCAGAAGGATTGTTTCAGAGTTGATCTTTATACCACTAGATGGCAATATTAGGTAAACTACAATTACGTTTCTTACAAAAACCGTGCACATCTGTATTAAGAGAAAGGGAAACACGTTTCAAGAGAAATATTGCTTTATTTCTACACAGCATGTACTGCTGGAGATCTGTCATGTCATAGGATGGGGCTTAAGCATAAGATATTCACTTTTCCTTGTGGAAGTAGGATTCCTTGTGACCACGTTTTATTAGGTGCAAATTACCTTTCTGTGTTTTGTCTTCTCTCTCTTGGTTGTCAGTTATGTTTTGTGTGTAACTCTTTTCAACCTCTTCATACGTGGAAGCTCTTATTGTGGCGGTGTGCTCCCCGCCCTCCCCCTCCCACTTAAGCAATAACCATCAGTGGCGGTCGTGATGGCTGCATCCAGCTTAAGTTGGACTTTTGGGGGGGATGGATGGCAACACAGTAGCCAAGGGCTGTCTGTGCAGTGACCCAGACAACTTCCTGGTATGCAAATATGACTATAAGTCAATCATCTTACTTCATAAGTAGTGGACAGTCCAGGGCCTGTTGAGCTCTCCTGCACGGCAGCAGGCTGCACGCCAGGATCTCCCCTTGAGTACGGACGCCTCTTAAGGTTACTCCTCAGGTTGAGAGAATCCTTATCCCGTCAGATACTTGGTAAGTGATTGGGAATAAGCGCGCTGCAACTTTGTAATCTTGGCTAAGTGATATAAAGGACTCATTACACATATATAATCCTTTAGACATAAACCGTTGACCAAGTCTGGGACTAAGTCTGGATCCAGCCTCGCCTAGACTCCTTTCTGAGAAGGAGTTTAGAAAACGAGGGGGTCCTCTCTGAACCTCATGACTCAACAGGAGGGTCTCCCTAACAGTTTTGTCTGACCCTGTCCTCTATGCACTAAATAATCAAGCGTACCTTGCCATCGAATCTTGTTAAACCACTGTTGCATTTACCATTGAACTTTGTTAACTCACTGTTAATACCAATAAAATATGCTGTTGCTTCTCTCTTGCGAGTGAAGTGAATCACTCTTTCTACGACATGTATTCAACTTACTGCTTTTTGTGGAGAAGCGTGGAGAAGAATTGTGGAATCGGGAGTTTTGGCCAAGATAAGATAGGACTTTGGCCTGTGCGCTGAGAACTAGCAGATGCACACATACGCCTGGGATGCTGCTTGCAATCACCCTGAGGTGGCAGATGTGGAAGCTAAAGAAGAATTGAATAAAGCAGAAGAGGTGGCCTAACGAGCTCCACCTGATTCAAGAGCTGAAGGGAATTGTGAGCAGTCATGTGGATCGTTGCCGGAAGGAAGGGAGACTGTTTTTTCTTAGTATATAAGAGAGATGAATCGGGTGATGAGGAAGAGAGAGAGACAGACAGGAGAGAGATAGTGGGACCCTGCTATGATAAAGGATATATTTTAATAAAGGATTCTGTGCATGTATATGTGAGGGTCCATGCAATCATGCACCTCAGCTTTTTTGTTTATTCTGGTTGTGATCTCTGTTTCTATTTTACACAAGAATTAAAATGCTGCAGAGGAAAGCCAATTGTCCAGTGTGGCCTGACAGTTGTTGATCTTTGGAAGGTATTTATGGAACCGTGGAAAGAAGACACAAACAGCCTTTGCCAAAGGTCTGTCTGTGCTGTCCTGTAGAAAGTAGTTCAACAGTGTTATTCGTCTTGTACTATTTTAGCTTGTATTTTTTTAATTTGGTTTGAAATGTTACAGTTTGACATGGCTTAACAGTGAGGAGGTTTCATTCTTTGTTTTATTTTTCCTCCCTGTTCCCACATCTTGATCTAGTTTCTGTAGAAATAGATATAAATACTTGTTTGTTTGTTTGTTTGTTTGTTTTTAAATAAATTACCTTCTCCAGATGGCTGTCCTGCCTCTCCTGTCTCATGGGCTTCTGCCTGCCAAAACCTTGACTCTAGAGACAGAGAGAAAGTAAAAGAGAGGAAAAAAAAGCAGGGAGACAACTCTGTGAAGAAGGGAAGGAGATGAGCAGAAGAGAGCTTTAAAGTGTACACGCTTGAGCTGGTAGCAGTCAGGGGACATTTAAGAAGGCTGGAGAGCCATCAGAAAGTAATGATAAGGTCCTAAGATGAATCACAGGATGTCACCTGCCCGCAGGGGAGTATTCCAGAGGTCAACAAAGACTAAGAGAAATGCAGGAGGCTAACTGAGAAAGTAGGCGTTAGCTAGGTAGGACATTGTGAAGCCTATCAAGACCCCTAGTCTGTTCAAGCATCAGGCTCTACCTCTACAGTGCTTAAAAAATCAATGAGACCAGTGTGAAAACTGAAAGTTTATCTATCACACTGAAGCATGCAAGAGCAAAAAAATCAGCACTTTTCTCTGGGTATCAAAAAAGGCTCCTGGGTAAGAGAATCAGTTTGCACTCAAGCTAAGGGTGATACATGGATGAAAAATCATGTCTCCTGTACAGACTCTTCCTTCTGACTCCATCACTGAAGTGCTATATGGTCTTCATCTTTACTGCTCTGGACTTCTGCATCCTTTCTTATGCCTTCTACCTGGAAAATATATAAGCAATGAATTCTTAGGGGCCATTTCAGTGTGTGTGTTCTCAATGCAACAGGATACTTATTTTATATGTGGAATCCTTACATATGAATGCTTCCCAAATAATAGATCAATAATAATTGATAACAAACAAGATTGGTCAAAGAGTGTGTTTTTCAGAGGGGAGCTGTAAAAAAAAAAAACCCACAAACCCATAAATTTTCTTTTGGAAATATCTTTTTGCTGCAGTCAAAATACTGTAGAAAAAATGTCTCTTGATGACATTTCCAAAGGGTAAAGAATAAATGAATTATTTCCCCTCTCACTTTGTTTCAATAGTTTAAAAATCTTTTACTTTGCTATTGGTTAGATATTTCATTTTAATAAAGAGAATTCCTTTCAGCTTCATAATTTACTGTATTCTGGCTTTTATATTCTACCATGCATTGTGATACTGTATTTTCATATGATCTATTTAGTATTTCAGCTGATAGCTTTTCTGATCTTGTCAAAATCAGAACTAATATAATTTAAAAAAAATTAATGTTTCTAAATGAAAAAATGACTGCATTTTTATTTTGAAAAAAATCCCTGGAATTCCAGGTTAAAAAAAAAAAGACAAACTTGAGTTCTACCTAAAGACCATTTTGGAAAATTCCATTTTCATGGATTAACATATATACATAGCATAGTCTTCTGTTTTCAATTATTCCCTGGGACTACATTGAATTTAAACCTTCCATGAATGTCTCATATAACATGAAATGATTACCAGCCTGGATAAGAAAGTAAAATGTCAGCAGCTGTGGGTAGGACTGTAAAATTAGGTAGTGGACTGATGATGGTGGAAAGGTTGATGCAAATCACTATTAGCCCACTAGACTAAATGGGTCACTATTGAAATAAGGTATAATACCACATCTTAAATTACTAGAGCATATGCAGATTGTGATTCCACCTATTCTATAGTAAAAAATCCCTTCATTCAGAGATGTTCTTTTTAAACCAGGTTATAGCTAGATCTGCTGCTAAGTGCACCACAAATCAGCTCTGTCAGCAAAGCTGAAGGGATAGAAAAGTGCAGTACAAGGTGAAAGCCAGTCACTGACACTGGAAACCTTGCTTTTGTCATTGCCAAACTCTAGTGTGGACCTGCAGCCTGAGTGGGATCATTTTGCAAGGTTTTCTGTTCTGTTATTTCTGCATTAATTGTAAACCAGAGCAATCACCACGGTTACAGGTTTGGAAAAAATAAACAAGGTACAAAGAAACCTTTGACAACAGGTTTGTCTATTTCCCTAGCTTGTTGGCCTAGTCAAATCTCATGTTGTTATCTTTTCTTCCTGGTCTTTTCTTGAATATTGTTTGGTTTATTTCATGAGCACTGATGAAGCAATGCACTGAATCCTTCGATCCTCTGTGATTAGGAATGTCTATTGATACCCAATCTCCTCAGCTTTTTCCTACAAGACCCAGGAGCAAAGGAGGTGTTATATTCCAGCAAGCAACGGGTGAACTTGTGGTGAGTACAGTTGTGGGTTTTGGACCCCCGAACTTTGGGTCACAATGTCCACTGCAGCACTGTGACTGGGCTCTGGAGAAGATCATTGATGTCCTCTGCTAGGTAATAATCTGTCAGGAGCAGCTCAGAGAGCTTTGTCATTTTTTGGTGAAGCACAGGTTTTACTTCTTCTTTTTCCTTATAAGGCAATTGGACAACTTTTCACCTGGGATAAAGAAATATGACAGATTTTACCACATCAGGGATCTGCAATGGCTGAACTAGTTCAATTTAGGTACCTTTTTAAAATTTGGCCTGATCATGTATGATAATAATGCTTGGCGTCAGCTTAGTACATACATAAAAAGTGTGTTGGTTAGATACAGCACCTGAACATGTTGAATATACTGTGTTATAGAATTCATGAAAATCCTGAAAGACTAACTCTGTCAAAAAACTAATACTGTATCTGGTAAGTGGTCTGACATGAGAGGCAAATCAGGATATTTTGTTGTTTTGTTTTCCATTAAAGACCTGTCCTTTCTCTCAGTATTTCTTTAGCTCACCTCTTGGCAGGTAGGTTTTTCCTTCTAAGTCAAGAAACTCTACATGTTAGGACTCTATTTTGCACAGAGGAACACAAGACAGAGGAAGGTAATTTTTTAGTAAAAAGCCTTGATTCACCAGTAGCATACACGTCTCAGGAGCTACACAAGAAAGACTGAGGTATTATCAACCCTCTTGGATTTCTATGTCCACCAATTCTGATGTCACCAACATTTTAAAAACAGCTGCCCAGTTTCTGCTTATCCTGTTCGATTAACTGTACCTCCAGGTGTGGACACTAAGTCCAGTGAGTTCAGACAGTGCATTTGCTCTTTGGACACCCTCAAATTGCCATTCTAGTGGCCACACTAGAGATTCTCTCTTTTTACATGTTTTGCTCTTGTGGAGATTTCCAAGTCTTCCAGGTCTTTTAGGTGGCCTCTGATTTGAGGAACCATATTGAGCTAGTAGGTTAGGATACATGAAATGCTGTAGTACCTTGGCCAGATTCTGCTGCTTCTCTAATCAGTGGTATATTACTACAGTAGAGGTCAGTAAACTTGAGTAAAGGTGAAAAAACATTACTCCATTACTCACTAGTTTGCCCCCTCAGAATATTTATACAATCCTTAGCTTTCATGGGAGGAATACTGCTTGTTGGAAAACATAATGAAAAAAAAATATGGCAAATAATGCCTTATTCTAATGCTTATTTTAGCAGAAAATCTCTCACATTGATTTTTTCTTTTTTTCTTTGATCTTAAAGATTCTATGAAACCAACTATAACCAACTACACAAACATAGACAGCTCTCTTTTTTTTTTGGGTGAATCCTCCAAGCAGAAGTAAAATTTCACTAGGGATTGGGTTTTATCTCCTAATTTGAAAAAAGGTGTTTACTTGTCTCATTCTTGGGAAAACTCATACATGAAGTGATTTCCACCCTTTCTAGCACATTTAAGCGCATCCTTCCCCATAAGCATGCAATTGTGAAAAGAGAGGGTGTGGGAAAGGGAGAATGGTTATTTGCAGCAGCACGACCATATTTTATTACTGCTAATCCATCAGCACATCACATTCTGACTGCAAGCAGTCCATTAACAAAGATGCTTGATGCAATTAAAATGAAAGTACATTTTGGTGGGAGACAAATATATGTATAAAAATACATACATGTAAAAAATATATAAATATTGGGATAATCAAGTTCATTTCATGTAGTTTCTGTGTAAGTACAAATAATCACTTCATTTTTTCCCTGTGTAATTTTTTAATCAGCCTGAGGCACAGTGGGAGGTATTGCTTCAGCTTTCCAATAAGGAAGGGGCCAGGATTAAGGGGGGGTCTGCCTTCAAAGCCATGCTAGGTCCAGAGGGAGTCTCCTCCTGTGGTTTTGGCATTGGAGGGTCTTTGAAGTTTTTTTGATTTTTACTTACCAGGTGGTCTTAACTCATAGCAGTGTCTCCTCTGAGCTGCAGTTGCACAGCACAGCAGGGAACCTACCTGCTTCACTTTCTGGAGTAAAGAAGCCAGAGGAAAAAATATACTTTTTCAGGATGGTTATATCTCTTATGGGAGCACAACAATCCCTGCTTCAGAACCTGATACAGAATAGAAATATCTGCCAGATAGCAGAAAGTCTGATTTAGTTAAGAACTAGCATTTAACAGTAGTGGAAAGAGCTGTCTGAATCCAGCCATTAGATGGCAGAATTGATCAAGCAATAACCTGATTTTAGTGCTGTGTAGTGTATGCCCAAAGCCAGATGGCTTAAAGAATAGAACGAAATAGCAGCTGGTGCTTGTATATATTCCCGAAATACTGTACCTGGCCTACCTGCAGGCACTTTGTGCTAACAGAGACCACAATATTTGTATATCATTTCCAGAAGCAGCACTTTGGGGACTGGGGATCAGAGCATCAATCAATGAGCATTGTTAGATCTTTTCTAGGTGTGTGCCTTTGAAGACCTGTACCTTTGTAAATATTGACCATCATGATGCTGTCTGGCTATACATTTTTGGCAATAGCACAGGTACAAGCCATTTGTGTGTTTCCCTAAATACCATTGCTTTGAGAGGTATCTGTTCTGAAGTGAATCTGCTCAGGCAGTTTTTAACTGCAGTTAGTTTCTTTGGGCATCAGGCAACTTCATTAAATTCCTTACCATTAGCAGCTCATTACCAGCAGTTAAATTCTGTGGGAGGTGATTTCTAAAATTTTAGCCTTTCTTCTCCCATGTAACTGCAGTATCTTCAGATAAAGAAGCACAAAACTACGAAATCTAACAAGCCCCGAACCCACACAATTTCATTACCTC
>NW_009214754.1:0-31082 GCF_000690835.1 Fulmarus glacialis
GGGGAAGGGAGAAGGGCTTGACACCGTTTTTCTGCAGCACTCCCCGTAGCTGTTGCTCCCCAGCGTGGTTCGAAGTGTCCCGTGAGTAATGACCATCTAATGCACGCTGGCTTGTAAGTCCGTGAGGACACAGGCGTTCCCCGGGGGCTGTTGACAGCCTGTGGCCGCAGCATGGGGAAGCTCAGTGAGACTGCGGGGTGGCTGAGCAGTAGAGGCTTTCGACGTGAAGGTAATTCACAGCAGCGTATGGTGAAACTTGGGGTTACATCAGGAATCGGTTTGGTTAATACTGCTCTGATTGGAACAGCAATACTGCTCTGATTTGAACGGGCAACGAGAAGATGTCGGTGCTACCTGAATTTAAAAAAAAATTCCTAAGTTATTGGTCTCTCAGGTGCTTGGTACAGACTGAGAAATCTGTAAGTTACAGAAGGGGGGGTTCTGTGTGTTTTTATATATATATAAAAGTTATACAGAAAATGCTAGTACTTGCCTAAAAAAAGACATCATGTGGATGGACAGACTTGACTAACTGTAGCCTAATGATGCGCGCGTTTGGTATTGAAATGTGTTATTGAAAACTTTAAACGCCAACATCTTTCATAAGAGAAAAAAAGTGAGCTTATGTTTACATATGTGTAGGAAAAAAAAAAGAAGTCTGCTTTTCAGAACTTTTAAACAAGGAAATGATTTAAAAGAGACTTTTAAAAGAAAACTTCTAAACTCACAGTGCTGTTGAGCGGCCAAGCACAGGGTGATGCTGCAGGTGACCTCAACCACGAACAAACAGACCCTCTTCCGCCTTCCAAAAGCCAGATAAAACAGAAGGGGATCATAGTGTAGCTCATGTTGGAAGGGAGCCCCAAGCATGGTCGGCTCCGAGTTCAGACCCAGGTTGCTCAGGACTGTGTCCAGTTGAGTTTTGAAATCTTCCAAGAACTGAGAGTGCACAACTTCTGCAAGCAAGCTGCGTCACTGCCTGCGTGTGAGAAGGTTTCTCCTGATACAAGGTTGGAGCATCTCTTCTTTCAATTTATGGCCTCTTCTGCTCCTGCCATGCACCACTGAAGAGCCTCTTTCCTCTTCCTGGTGACCCTTGCATGCATATTGGCAGGCAGATGCTGGGTCCTCTCCAAGGTCACCTCTTCCCCGGGCTGAACCAGCCCCGCTCCCCTGTCCCCTTCTCTCAGGGCAAGTGCTCCAGCCCCTGAGCATCTTGGGGCCCTATGCTCAACTCGCCCCAGTTTATCAACATCTGTTTTGTGTTGAGGAGGCCCAAAACTGAACAGACTATATAGACGTGGCCAAATGAATGGCGAGAAAAGGGGGATAGGTCTTTAATCCTGGTGTGAGTTCCTTTTTCTTCCAGATACCTTGCTAGGTCTATGCTGCCAAACCAAAACGGAAATGCTGTATGGGATTTGGGGTTCAGTTCTTACATCTGAAAAAATTGGAGGATGTTTTTGCTGCATAAATTTGTTATTGAGATCTGTGCCTAAAATACAAGTGAAGTCTAATAATTGCAAGGCTTCTGAAATGATAAGAGTTGTAACTCCTGTTACAAAATACTATTTTTTTTGCTTTTTGGTCAGGGAACCAATTCTTCTACTATTGATAACAGGTTGGGCTTGTGCTTCAGCACATGGAAATACACGTGTATGTCACCATCATTAACTGCTGTCGGTTATCTTCAGAGAGCACAAACTTCTCTTGTTTGTGTAGCTATCACCCTTGTTTTAAAAAAATGGAATAAACGAAGTCTTTAATACACAGCCAAAACCATTCAATGCATTTTTTTAATATGTTGAAGATTATGATAGCATTTTTCAAAAGACATTATTTGAAGTATTTTATTTTTATTACATGAATGGTAGGCTGTAATGCATGGTTGCAAGAATGCTGTATAGGCCAAATAAAAGTATACTTTTAACAGTGATGATTTTGAAAATTTGAGATGCTTAATAAATGGCCGTGGCTTTTGCTATGAGAGAGACATGGTTTGGCACATAACTAGCATGACAGCTGGCAGTTTGAAGACACCTGTTTATATGATACTCCAGTTTAAAAATTACCTGATGAGCTGTTTTGCTATTCTTGTGTTATTTTTTCAGGTAGCCAATACTTTTCCTTGCTGTTAGTTACTTATCTTGAAGAGGAGTAGCCAATCTGGCATAAACAAATCTTACCGTAAAAACGAAACTAGCAGCCCAACTCCTTTAGACTTGAGGCTACAAGTGTGCATTCTCCTGCCTCAATGAAGTTTGTGTCGTACTGCCTTTGTTCATGGGTGTCTGGGGTTAAACCAGGGAAGCCAGATGAACTCCTCTGGTCTCTTTTTCCAGCAAAAGCTTGTAGAGTCTCTTTCCCGGAAATAATAGCTACAAATTGGAGCCTCTACACAGAAGAAGGTGCAGTGAAAGAGAAGAATGAAAAGGAATGACAGTTGTCACCATGCCATAGAAAACTGCACCACATTAAGAAACCAATTTACTTGATCCCTTGGAAGTCATGTTCATACAAAGTTGTCATGTCTCCGACATTGAATGATCTCCACCAAGGGCAACTTTAAAAATGAAGATGATGACTTGGATTTGAACTTTGAAAAAGGAAGTTGACTACAGGAGAACAAAGAAAATTGTATATCTTTGGGGTGTGATTGTTTAGCAGTCTTTCTTACAATGTGTGCTACTCTATGAATCTGGAGCTTTTGGTATTTGATGGTCAAGACCAGACAAGTTACTTCAGTCCAGTTATGAGTTGGCTAACGCATAAATGACAGTAGCTAGATTCTTGCCGAAAATGCGTCAATGTAATCACGATGAAAAAAGAGGACATTTTTGCTGCTTATTACTACCTCAGTTTCAAGAAACACTGATAATTTGGGGTTGGCCTTGGTATTGAGCACACTAGGACTGCTACCATCAGCAACACCCCTTGTTTTTACTAATTTCCTCTCCCCCAATTAAATTTCACTCAGCTCATCTTCATCAACATACTAAATACATGAAGGCAAAGAAACCTATGTGACTGTTATTCTACAATGATTTGGCAGGGAAAGAAAAATGAATTAGGATTCAGTAATAGCATAAAAATAAGCAAAGGGAAACGGCATTAGGCTACATCCAAGGAAAGTTAGACTGTGAAATAATTATACCTTATCTCAGAGAGGAACACACACATTCAGGAGATATGTTGGATGTGAAGAAATGTTGTGTTGCGAGTGGAGAAGGTGGCGGTGCGACCGAGAGCTGATACCTCTTCCCTACTTTCATATTCTTTGAGTTATTCTTCTTTGACTTGTGTATTAGAAGAGGTGAAGGAACTGTGCTTCACAGCCTGCATTTTGCAGAGAGATGAAGAACAAATGTTTCACCCTGTGAAAATCAGAGCTTATAATAACACAGAACATTAGTAGCTTGATTGATTGACAAGAACAAAACGTAGAAAACTGTCGTACAGTCAGCTGTGTTAAATAGTAAAATACAAACCCTCAATTCAATGTACTTTATGTGTGTAACTTCACATTTGTGCGTCATCTCGTTGGAAGAAAAAATGGAATCGCTCACCTGTGTTCTTTGCAAGATTGAATGTGGATGTCTACAAGTGTTCCTGGTTGCACTTATTTTATGGGAGGTGGAAATGGAAAAGGGTAGTTACGTTTGCAGTATAATTCTTTGTACTCTGTAATATAAGCATTGCCTTAGGAATAAAGATTTATTAGTTTAATTTTGTTTTATAGAGGAAAGAAGTTCTCTTAAACTATCATGATCAAATAATTAAATGCAGAACATTTTTTGCTCAAATTTTGTCTATACTGTGACCTAATGAGGAAATCAGTGCTTATTAAAAAAAAAAGTTTCTAGAAAGATACTAAGATAAGAGGGATGGCATGCTAAAACGTTCACTTACTTTGTTTGCATTCTTAAGAGGTAAAAAATACCATCCTGTGAAAACCTGCATAATGACATCTGTGCAATGAAAGTAGTAGTCTGTCCCTCCTGCATGAGTTTAACATCAGCTGCTGTTTCTGTGTTGCTAATTTTGCCGGTTTGGTGGCTGCGAAAACATCAGTATGAAGAGTGCTCTCCTTTTCATTTTGTCCTTTTAAAAATCAAATGACAGTCTAAAATCTGAACTGGTAAGACTGCTGGTGCCTTCCTGATCAGCCTGCTTGGATGTCAGTGGAAGGGTAGATCCTGGTAGAGAAGAGTGGGATCTCATTCCTGACTTCTGTGGTGCAGAAGAATTGCTGACTTTCTTTATTCATGGTTTTTCCCTTAAATTAGAAAAAATGATCTTAAAAATTAAAGTGAGTCAATGGACTCATGTCATTCACAGTCAAGGAATTTTTCTGTATGTTTTCAGGTGCTTCTACCTTTGTTGCATGTCTATTTTGGAGAGATGGTGTACCTTACCGTATTCAGGTGAATCTGATCTGTAGTAGTGCTGAGTCCCATTGAGGTGATAGGAGTTCTGTACTGAGTAGTTAAATGTCTGTTAAAACAAAGTGTGTTGTGAAAAAGCAGGTTCTAGCCTACTCAAACTAGGTGCCAGTCTTTACACCTTTAGTTTTAGTGTGTCAAATCCACGCTTTGAAATGGTGATAAATAAAAATATAAAGGTGTTTTGAGAAATTATTATAAAACACCATTGTGGAAACCACCCAGGAAGATGCACAAACAAAAAGTTCATATTGAATGCAGGTACATACAGTTGGCACTGAATAATGCATGAACTGCTAAAACCAATGTTAAATATTGAATGCATACCAATTCGGTGAGTACCAGTTGCCTAAAAGTGAAAACATCAGTTTTCACTCTCTACTTTTTCTTAACACTGCTATCTCTTGTCCCTTACTTTTCTCCTTGTCACGTTCCCTTGTTCCTACAACTCTCTGTCCCATCTTTCCCTCCCTTTTCGTCCTCTCAAGATTTGCATCAAGCAGTTCAGCCTTCGTTCTCTAGTGGGTTCCAGGGTGCATGGAACAAACAGAAGAGTGGTGCTTTATTGTACCTGTGATGGCCTCAGGGCATAGGCAGGACAACATTTGTAGATAGAAAGTAATATCTGTTATTGAAACGGTGAATATAATTAGTTTGGGATCCATATCCTCTAATTTCAGATATCTACATCTGAACTAGTTATTCCCTTTATAATCAGGGAGGGCAAATAAGCACGTCTGGTGTGCAATGCATCTCACCCTAAGGTGAGTGTCTAAAACAGGCTAAATTAATTGCATCTTAGAAGTGCCAGTTTTTCCTCATTGACTTTAAAAGCTGCCTGAAGGTGATGCCTCCAACATCTGAATTTGGTCAGCTGAATTCCATCCGTGTTACCTGATAAGGTGGAGTCCCCAGGCTGATACTTCCATGCAGGAGATGCTACAGTGCGAAATCAAACAGTCATGAGCTTCAAAAAAAAGTTCTGATTTTTCATGTACAACTTTAAGGCACCTCCTTTGTTTACAAGCAATCTGCTTTTAAAGATTCATTTTTTGCAGAATTTCTGTATTATTCATTTGACTGTGGTTAAGAGTTTTCAAGGTGCTTTAGGGAACTGGGGTTGATCCCTACTTCTGCTGTGTTTCCTAGGAAAGCTGGGCAAGCCATGGGAAAGTCGTGGAAAACAAACCTTTCACAAATGATTACAGAAAGAGAACAGGGGAAGCAGGAGAAAGGGGAGAGGAGACCTAGGGTCTGATTTGCAGATTTTTAGCCAAAATGGCAATGCTTAGGAAAGTTAAAGGCTGCTGGAAATGGAATCTTATAATGGGAAAGTTGGGGAACTGTTAACACCAGGCAGTTCTTCCTTTAGCAGCTTGCATTTTAAAATAGAATAAAAACACGAGGACCTGTTCTATAATCAGAGGTTCCTGTGCAAGGGAAAAAATCCCTTCTTCAGCTTTCAAAACAGACAGAAAAAAGTCATCAATGGTTTGCGTGCATGTAATGTATCTGATAATAGTGTATCTTTGTATATACTATTTTATATTAGTCACTTCTTAAACCCAGCAAACTTTCTGCTCTACAGTTTACCTTCTCACGCATGTTTGTTCATGCAGCCACATACTGTGAGGTAACACAATCTATCATCAAATATTTCATCATTCGGTGCTCCCTCAAGACAAGAAGGGAAAGATAGGCAAAGACTGATCAATATAAGGGATTAATTGTCTCCTTTGGTGCCCTCTGCAAAAAAACTCATAGTATTAATTTAAAGAAAATGAATTATCATCTTCCATATTATCATCCATATCCTTCATTCCCAAGTGTGCAAAAGTACTGTCATTTTTCATTAGCCTCATTGTGGAACTGTACTTGGAAATTCTGAAATCAAAATGAAAGAATATTCGTTGATTAGTTAGATAAAATAGTACTTTTTGCTACATGAATCCTTTATTCATCTAGAATTTACAGTTATAAAGTCAACCAAAAACCAGACATGCTTGATGATCTCCAAATCCCGTGTTTCAAGTAGAGCCCGGCACCAGAAGCACAACTGCTATTTTGACAAAAATAGTCTGTTTTTCCTCAATAAGGATACCTTATGTTGATTACAGCGCTCCTTCTACCGTTAGAGTCATTCCATAAGTACTTTAAGAACTGTAGGCAGGCAAAGGGGCCACAGCGCATCCTTTAAGCAACTTTTTTATAGTTGCTATTTCATCTTTGTAAGCTACTGTTAACATTGCCTCTAGAGTATTTTGAACTGTTGCTGATGCCACAGCTGTGGTGCTGCTCTTGAGGCAAGGCTGTAGGTCAGGAATGCTGTCCGATGCCATTCAAATCAGTGAGAATCAGTGCCCAAGCTCACAGAGCTTGATCAGGCTATAAACAGCTGAGCAGAAAACATTTAAGTTGCATGGCCTGGTGGAAACCATCATTTTTCCATTTGTTCCTTCTGTGGTCAGGAGCAGGTGCCACAACACAGTCTCTCAGGGCTCATGTAAAGTCACAGGTGACTTCTAATTAATGCTAAGAAAGTGGGAGAGAACCTCTAATACCAGTGGACTTGTGAGGAGAGGCTGGTTTTTAGGAAATGAGGAGGTTGTATGTTTTTTCCTGGCAGGAAACTAGCAGAATGCTCTCCTCATTATACTATAGATACAAAATAGGTTGATTTAAGTTGAAGAAACCTCTGGAGCTCATTTTGGCCAACACCCCACTGAAAGCAGAGCCAACTGCGACATTAGATCCTGCCCTGAAATTAGATTGGGTTGCTCAGGTCTTTGTCAAGTGTTGAATATCTGTATGGACAGAGACTCCACAACTTCTCTGTGAAAACTGTGAAAATTTGTCCTCAGGTCTAATCAGAATTTCTCATGCTGCAACTTGTATCCCTCTCCTCTTGGTCTGTCCCTGTGCACCTCCGAGGAGAGGTTGGCTCCTGTTAGGTAGCCGGTTTCTACTCTTCCAGATGCTCCTTGTACCTCATACCCCAGCACCTAAGCATCTTGGTGGCCCTTCTCTGTACTCACGCCATTTTGTACACTTTTCTTGTACTGGAGATGTACAGATAGCCTTCAACGTCACAAGGGCACACTCCTGATAATGTCTGGTAGTGGAATAACGTGAAAAGTAAGGACTTGCAGAGACTCGGCACTGAGAAGTACAAGGTAATTCCAAGTGTCGTGGTGAACCTCTGGATTTTTGGGGGCAGTGTCTATAGTTTCTTATTCTTTGACTTCCAGAAGGTTTTACTGATCTGTTTGTTTTGGTTTCCGTAATTTTAATTCCTTGAAACCACCAGTTGGGATTTCATGGTGGACATTCCACAACAGCCAGGAGGTACTCTGTGACTAGCAGCACTGACACGTTTTCCTACCCTTGGCTGGGAATCCTGTGCCATTTATGAATCATTTAGTGAGTAACCAGTAATTCTTGTGACAGAACGTATATTTAGAATTTTGGGACAGTATAAGCATGTTTGGCATAAAACCAAACCATATAATTACTAGTAAGAGTCTATAACATTATAGTGCCATCTCTGTCTTCAAGGAGAGTGTTTTGATGATTCACCCATGATTACCCATTTGCAGATAAAGTACAAATAATTCATACTCCATGGTGTGGGGAGGACACCTGTAGATACACGCTGAAACTTACCTGTTGTCTGCTTTTGAAGCATCTTTGTGACCTCCCTTAGCTATGTGCAAAAGCTGAAGCAGTAGGGGAGAAAATAAGAGTGGAAAAGAAGGGGTATCATCTGCCTTACGCTCTATTTGAAGAATGTTTGTGTACTTGGCGAAGAGGAAGAAATTGTTGAGTTTGTTTTTTCTAAATATGTGTGACAGTTACCCTGTAGATAATTTAGTGGAACTGCTGAAATGGCAGCCCGTATGTTACCTTTGGTGTTAGCTCTGCATTTTCACCTGTGCAGACTAGATCACAAGAAGAGGTATAGATTTATGCATGTTCAGTCTTCCTGGGTTAGAAGTTGTCTAGGAGCAAGGTACCTTCTGTATGGAAGCAACATAGATGGGCTAGTATAGCTGGCATAGACACAGATAGCTTACACTATTGATCGTTGAGGCTGATTGATTGGTTTTTTACAGCAGTGAGAATAAGCTCACATATTCAGCCTGAAAGGATAAATGTGCAGACACAGCACCTAACTAACATAGTGACATGGCTTGCAAACTAGAACTGCTTTTTACCTGGCTGATTTAAGCTTGGACACATTGAACACACACATCTGCCTCACTCCACCGTGTAGACATATTCTGAGTTAACGTCATGGGATTCTTCTGATTTGAGGCTGGATTCCTTAACTTATTCAATGGGAGGCAACCTTGTCTGTCTCCAGTTTAGGCAATAAGAAATCTTTTTCTCACACCTTTTGTCTGTGTCGTTAGTTTACTAAGTAATCTCTCCCGGGCTGCGGTGGCTTGGATTGTGTGTTTATCAAATGCCTAGAATAATGGAATCTGATTTTGACTATGGCCTCTATATGCAAATAGTAAATAACAGCACAAAAGACCAAAAAAAAGCTGGCACCTTTCAAAAGCTCTGAATGAATACATATCATTTGCAATTTCAGAGTGGAACTCATCAGGCTTTATAGTCCTTGTGTAATTTAAAGGGTGTGTATGAGGTGAAGAATTAAAAAAGAGGCTGAGAGGCCTATAAACATTCCAGAGCAGTGTATTTTAAATACAATATAGGTGACAGTCCTGCAGGTGATAAGTCTATTCATGTGAAATTGGCTGCCTGGTTCCTGATGAATAGCTCCATACCCATTTCTGTCATATTTGTCGGAAAATGAGCATAGCCAGGGCTTCAGGGAGGCTCTTCTGTGTTTGGGATGAAACCTGCTGATGTTTTCAGGAAAATGGTCGTCTTTGAAGTTCCAACAAATCTGAATTATGGAGGTTTCTGTCCTCTCTGTTGGTAGAGTAGAAATCCAAAGGCAGCCAGAGTTGTACTGTTTTTCATGTGAGCCCGTCTCATTGTCAGCACTATCTTATGCCACGTATCTTTGGCTTGGAGCGACTGGTAATTGAACTAACCAGTTCTTTAATAAGATCTAGATGATATCTTCCTTGCTTGGGACAAATAGAAATCTTTACTATATACAGGCTTTGAGGTAAGGTAGAGCCAATAGTTTTAACACAGGATTTTTAGTGTTTTATAAGAGATAAATTTATGAGTAAGCTAAATTCTGTGGGAGATATTTCATGTTTTCACTATAATTCACTACAAAAGGAAAAAAATGGGTAGAGATATGACAGTACTCTCTACTGGCTCGTTACAGTTAATAAAATGAACAAAAAAAAAAATATGAAGCCTAAGTGCTGCTTTTTCTGTCAAGATACCTGACTTCTCATCTTGACTTTCAAGAAGTATTTGTTAGCACAAGCATACTATGTTTGGATCAAAGCATAGTTTAGAAAATGTTTAACTTTTACAAACTTAAGTTCAAAACAAATAAGAGTCTTATCCTGAATGACTTTTACATGTGTGTCAGTGTGCTAAGAATGTCTTATAATGAAAAAAAAGTAGAAAATCAGCACATACATCATATTGTAACTTTTTGGCAGAAGTAAATCTAGTCAAATGACAAGTGGTAGTCTTTTTTGTTAAGGAAAAAGTCCTTTTTTTCTGTAATACTAAATACAACGTGATAGTAAGACTTCTAATTTGAAAACATGAGCCAAAAGTGGCCTCTATTATAAAAGCTTACTAGTATGTGAAACTGTAGTAATTTAGACCTGAGTATTTTTATGAACGCTCTGCATCCCAAACGAACCTTCTTTGAATGGGATATCTCTCTTCTACTTCCCACTTCACAGTACAGTGCTCAGAAGCTGTGCCCTGAGCCCGTCAGGAGCCGGCAGGCTGCTGGGGCTGGAAGGATGTCCCACTAGCTGCCAAACCAGTGGGGCAGCATTGGAGGGAATAATGATAGTTCAGGGCTTGCGCGGCGGTATTCGAGTGATGATTACGCCTTACAGGGGTGCTCGCTGTGGCTGCTGAGGAGGAATGAGAAGGAAGTAGCTGACAAAAACTTGGCAACTTTAAGTTCTCAAATTCTGTGTCTAACTGAGCTCCAGCAAGTTCAAATATTGAGCACAGCGGTATTTTTGATGATATTGTAGTGTTGCCTGATTTAATCAGGTTTCTGTGATGGGTATTTAAGTTTTAATATTCTGGCAAGTTTCTTTTAAATCTACGAAATACAAGTAGTCCATGAGGGGTGTTTTATTGCTGTTGGAAAGGTGTCTAAATCACTTCTCACTGCTGCGTGCCTGTTTTCTTTGTCTAGTTTGTCATCCTAGGTTTTATTTAGCAGTTGTTTTCTTTGGAATTGTTTTTTTTTTTTTAGTTATTTTACCAAATATGACTAGGGTGATTCCTTAATAGCACAACAGGTGTAAGTGACTAACTTGCTATACTCTACAGTTTTGTTTTGCTTGGTTTTCTTAGGTTTTAAAAGAAAAAGAAACCTCTGTATACCTGTTTGGACATGTCTGATCTCTTCTAAGTTAGATCAGAGTTATTTGCCAACCTTTGGCGTATTTCCTTGGTGTAATTCTGTTAAACAATGTTCCCCCCCCCATGATGTTTTCTGCAGAAGTAATGCTTTTCCTGCATCCACCTTAAAGCAAGTCCTTTATGCTCTGAAGACTCCACATTTTGATAATTTGTTTCTTTGTTGTTCATAAGATTTATCAAAGTCCAGAAATTCTCTATTCCCACTGTTCTTTATTATGGTCCATGGAATTTCTTCTCTTCCAATGATGGATTGGATATGCTTTTCCAGTTGAAGTTGAACCCTCTGGTCATTAGCCTGGGACAGCTGCCAAACCAATGAGCTATTATCATGTATTAATTTCTTCCCACAGTGAGAGGTATCAGTTCTGACTTTGTTCCACAGAACGTAAGAGTTGATAGAGTTTAATATTTATTTCCTCGTTGTGCCTCTCTGTAACAAAGACGAATGGATTTCTCTGTCATCAGTAATACTGCTTATTTTTTTACCAACATGCAATTCCTTCAGTTCTTCTTCTGGACGTAATATTCCCCAGGCTGTCCACCATCTGATCTGTTTCTCTCATAATTCTGAAATATAATTTTATCTACTTCCAGAGGACTTACCGATTTACAGCCTATATTGCAGCGTAGGTGTAGAGTAGATTTATTGGATGTAAATGAATAATACATAAATTCATTTTATATGCAATACATAATACTTGTTTTCATTCTAACATATACATTTTGGTTTATTGACTGTGTTTTCTTACTAGCAGGATGTCCATTGAAGACGATTGTAAATAAATTTTGCTGCTGATGAAAAATTAGGTGTTCATGTAATCTAATGAAGGAGGTGTGACCAGCCACGTGTTGGCAGTAGCAGGCCATGATGTGTGTGAAATACACGCGCTTACTTTTTTTCCTTTCAAAAGCAATCAGGGTGTGAGTCTCCAAGGGTAGATTTTGTTGTTTCACGATGGGTTATTCCATCTAGTTGAGTAATTTCTACCTTTGAAAAGAGTTTTGAATCCTCTTCCAAGTAGCACCTTACTCAGTTGTGGGAAGAACACATGCGGTTGCCTTTACCTCTCCAGTCACGTTTTCCCTATTTCTGAGGCAGTACAACATCCAGCTCTCCTTTTGAACTCTCTGTGGGCATATTCATCTCTCTTAGTAAATTGTAGTATTGTTGGTAGTGTTAGTGTGTCACTTTGCTTTAAAAAACTTTATATGATGATCTGGATGCCACTCATAAAACTAAAAAATTCCCGCACTGAATTACTACTTAATACTAAACTTTATTTTATAATGTAAAGAGTGTCAGGGGAAACAGCTGTGAAATAAAGGATATTGACTGTCATGAAATTAAATACTATCTAAGTGGATACTGAAATGTAGACAGACTAACTTGATTTAGCATTTCTAATGTCTTCTCTGGGTTGCCTTTGCTTGCCTCTCCTTTCCCTGTAATTTTAGCCTGTGAACACCGAGACTTTGGAGAGCCTTTGATTATTCTGTTTTCTGAACTTTAGGGTCAGGTTTTTACGGATGTTAGAAACTGGTCTAAAAGAGAGAAACAGTTGCCATGAATGGCTCCTCAGAAAGAGGGTTTGGCAGAACCTTTTATTTCTCCGCACGTGTATTCTAAATTGACTTATTTGATTTTGAGCAATAGTCCTCACTCGTGTTCAGGTGTGGCTGTGTGTGTGGTTACTGTGCTCAAGCATAGGGACTTTCTAATCTAGCGGTATCCATAGGTATCCTTAGATCTGCTGCTGCGACTTTTGCTTCATATCAGAGGAATAGAGGGCTAAACGTCTTCATGTGTTTCAGTCACTCCTCAGCCTTAGTGCAAGCTTCTTGGGGAGCTTTTAACTTCAGTTTTCAACAGTTTTTATCAGCCTGCGTCCATTGGTTTAGGTCCCTCATCACAGATTTCACAGAACTGAAGGGCACATGAACAAAAAAGGCAGTGATCAGGGGCATCTGGAGGAGTAGCGAGCACCTCCCAAAACTGGAAGCGTGAATATTTTCCAGTGGTGCTCATGGAGCTTCTGATGTTGGTGGCCTGCTTCCAAAGTGCTTGGGTGAGGAATGGGTGCTGTGGTACTGCCGGTGCCTTCTGCTTCTCTCCCAGGGCTGGATCACAGGCAAATGACAATAAAGATCAGTTCGGACACTGATCCTCCCTATGGCATCTTGTTATCTGATCCTTGTTAACCATTGTGGCATTCAGTACCAGTGCTGGCACAACCCAAGGTGCCAGGTTACATTTGCCAGAGAACCCAGGATACGTCAGGGCATCTGAGCAGCAGGTAACACTGACTAATGCTCCAGGACTTGAAATTGTGTGGCTGACGGCATTCAGTTCACATGATGTCCCTGCTGCCTTTGGCACCAAGGCTATCGCTCTGGAGGAAGGGTGTTGCCTTTCTCAGTGACTCCTTGCCATTTGCAGGAATCTAGGAGGATGTGATGGTTGTAAATCTCTGTCTTTGCCAATGTGAGTGGGTCCTGGAAAGAAAAGATGATTTCTGAGACAGTCTAGGGGTGCAGAGTGTTTGTGATGGACAGGGTGGCCCAGTGAGGGACCCTTCAGCCCTGCATCCACTCAGGAGCAGTTCCCACGGCAAGAAGATGTTTGTAAGACAGTGACTGAGTTCACAGGTGTCGGAGAACCTGTTCCCAGCTCATCCTCTCAAGATGAAGTGATTGCCTGTAGATGAGCACCCTTCAAGTGAAAAGATTTCACAGAGCTAAGGTCTAAGATGTGATGGACTGGCAACATATCACCACATCAAAGAGCCAGTATTGTAGGAAGGTCAGCAAACAGCCTTGGGAACAGTGTCTGTGCCCATAAACAAGTGACCTCTGGATAATGGATTTGCCAAACTGACCAAGGCTGCCGGGGCTCTGGAAGTAGCACCTCCGGCATGGTTAAAAACTGTATTTATCTTATTTAAGCATTCCAAAGGACAGTTTTACAGTTTCACATTCATAAAATACTACATGGTTTCTCAGGGCATCCAGATTTGATGGTATATTCAGCAAAACAGTCCTTGAAGTCTCCCTTCAGGAGAGACTTCCCACCTCTGAGTTGAGTGGTTATTCCTTTGTAATTATTCACGTGTGTGCACAATCGCAGACATGTTATTTAGCTTTCCTATGTTGTCCATAAGCACCTTCTGCAACCACTCTCTCTACAGATAAGGCAACCTGGGCTCACATGCTCATGAGCAAACTGAAATTTTGGGCATGCTCTGCCCTTTATGACACTGGTGCAAAGAACATTAAGCTACATACAAAGAACATCAAATGCATAGCTACTGCTACAAAAAGCTCATCAAGTCTGAGTATTTGTGATGGGTTGACCCACCAATCCCTCGCTCACTCCCCCCGCCAGTGGGATGTGGGAGAGAACTGGAAAAGCAAAAGCAAGAAAATCTCACGGGTCAAGATAAGGACAGTTTAACAAGCGAAGGAGAAGAAAAAAAATATGCACACTCACTCACTCACCAACTCCCACCAGCAGACCGATGCCCAGCCAGTCTCTGAGCAGTGGCTACTTTGGAAAGACACACCCCAGCACACATGCACATGGTTTTTATTGCTGCGCATGACGTTACATGGTATGGAATATCCCTTTGGTCTGTTTGGGTCAGCTGTTCCCTCCCGGCCTACTTGCTGGGGGGACAACGTGAAAAATCGATAAAGCCTTGGCGCTGTGCAAGCACTGTTCAGCAATAGCTAAAACATTGATGTGTTATCAACGCTGTTTTTAGTCACAGAGCTAAACCACAGCACCATACGGGATGCTATCAAGAAAATTAACTCCATCCCAGCCAGACCCAGTACACGCTCTTAGGTGCTTATCCATAGTTAGTGATTTATTGTCCACTGACATATTTATTATATAAGTTTGTGGATTGTCTTACTAAAGTCATGACTGGACTGAAAGGTTGGTGGAAGAACCATGGTAGTTAGATGTGTGATGAGTTTTACACACATACATACTCTGGAAGACTGAGAAAAATAAAATAGCTGTGACTTGAAGATCAGAAGGGTCTGTACGAAATAACCCAAGTTACTAAAGAAAAGGTGAAAATATATTAATCTCTTCTTTATAAAGATGATAAACAATATTGTTTTATATATGTTTAAAACCCGCACACAATCTTTAATGAAAGAATCACCAAATTATTCAAGGAAATTTAAGGCCGATTTTTTTTTTAAAAGGAAGAATAAATGACATTGCATTTTGACAGCTCTTGAAATGAATTGCCTGGGGTGCACATGAGGTCAAATGCTGCAGCTTAGTTTTAGAAAAGTCCTGGCTAATTTTTACAAATTAAAACATTTGTAGTTAGTAGGCTTACATAAGAAAAAATAAATCCTAGACTTCAGAGCTTAATAAGATTGCCTAGGGAAGACAGGAAAGACTATTTTTGCCCAGTATTTACTCTGTTGCATAATTAAAGGAAAATTTTCCCCACTTAATTTACAAAATAAAGTAAATATGGTCTTTTTAATGCTTTAATGAAAGGCAGGTTTGCACATCTAACATTATTTCACACACTAACTTCTTCTTGTGCAATTTTTCCTTGTTCCTTGTAGACTCTGTAGACTCTTTTTTTTTTGGAAGACTTGTAGTTGAATTTATCTGGTTGTGTTTGTTAATCCATGTAAACATGAGTTTGAACACAAATCCATGTCCAAACAAACAACTGGACATATTGTACTACAATGTGACATTCCCTGCTGTCCGACATCATTACCTAGCTAGTAATGAAGTGCTATCATTGATACATCAGTTATCCTGGAGGTTACTAGAAATGCCATCAGGTTTGGGTGATTGTCACTATGGTCCCGTGATCTTGATTCAAAAGACCACAGAGGTACATATGTTGTGTGTATCTTGGATGACTCCCAGGAGCTTGCTCACATCCTATCAGTTGGCTTTGATGTTCATACCTGCTGTTACCTGGTGTTGATGCCTCCCGCCACAAGTCCTTCCTGTCAGATGTTGGGTCTTGGTGGTGATAAATCTGGTGAAGCAGCTGCTGTTCTGAAACTGTTACGATAATTGCAGATGTTTCAGTGTCTCCTCCCTTCCCAGTTATTGGCCGTACCCACTTTTTGGGAGAGGACCCACCACAATGAGACTCTGAAGATTCTCAGCATAATTGAAGTGCAAATAAATACTAGATTTTACTTCTTATGCCCTCTTTTTTGTCTTTAATATGGTTTACCTGTTGATTACATTGCATTGGTTAATATTTGGGTCTGAGTTTTTACATGGCGCCTACATAGCATGTGTGCAACAGAAAATAACAAATTGCAAAAGCTTGAATCAGTACAGACAATTTTTTAATGTTTATACAAATTCATTTTTCCTAAAACTACTTTCCATTTCCTCCAAGAGTAAGAAATACATGGTTAAAAAAATGGCTTGAGGAGACCTTCTTCTATTAATTGTTAAAGATGTCCTTACTCTCCTTTCTTTTTCCTTTTTTAAATTACCTTTCTCCTCTCATATTTTCAGAAGTGTTTTACTTCTTCCACTCTGATTTCTGTATGTTTCATATGCCTGGAACAGTCTCATTATTTTCATCTGCTCAATAATCTTTTGTCTCCCTAAGTCCCTTTACAAATGTGCTTATTTTGGTTAGCTTTCCACCCCTCCTTTTATGCTGCTCCACTGTCCTTTAATCTAGCCCAAATTACAACTTAATAATGAAGGTGAGGGTTGAGGAACAGAGGTGGTTCTGGTTTCAAAAGTTAGCTGTATAACAAAACCCTTCAGTCATCTTGCATCTTCTGTTATTGCGGTCTATGGTTCAGTCTGCTCAGGCTTTTCAGGGTGCTTGTTTGTTTTGTTGTACTTGTGTACAGAGTGCGCAGAAATACCACTGTATACAGCTTACAAAAACAAAGGGGAACTGAAGCTTTTCTTTAATGAAAAGTGCGTGCCTTTTTACTAGGGACGAGCAGAGCTTTTTAACAGAAATAGTTTTCTGTCTGCCAAGGTTTCTATAGCAAAACTACTTTTTGAGCCAACTCCTGAATATTTGCCTAGTAGAGCATTAAAAAGGAATGACTAAGGAGATAGAATTAAGCTAAAAACAGCACAGAGTGTAACATAATCAGTTTGGTTTGCCCCTTCCTATATTTATCTGCTAGTTGAAGGCTTCCAACTTTTCTTCTGCATCACTGACACTAGCTACTTTTATTGATTTGTATTATGCCCATTAACATAGACAGGTGTTCGGTTATATTGGCTATACCTTGGCTGTACCTTTTATTTTAGGAGACTGACATTTTAACATACTCAGTGGCTTCTGATCAAACATCAATACTGAGAGGATGAAAAGGGGTTTGGGGTAATCCTTAAATTATACAGACTTGTGTGGTAAGAAAATAAACTTTTAATGAACGAGCTGGTTTGATAGTGAGATGGGTGTGTAAAATGAAAGTTGTTAATTCTTGATTTTTGTGCTGAAATTTGTAAAGCTTGATTAGCGTTTATTGCCTCCATTTTCATTAGTCTTGTGACACATCTTTAAGGGAGGAGAGTATTAGGCACGCTTGTGTAAGTTATTTTGTACAACTGGACTTACCCCAGAGATCATTGCCTGGCAATGATAGGGTCTTGCTTACAGGTCCAGCCACTGTTCTGAAGTTCCTAAAAATGTTACTGCACGTGTTAATTAGTAAGACCTGAGCCACTAAAATGATGTTGAACTAGCTTTAATTAGTGAAACCAAGACCTCAGTGTCCTCTTGTTTCTGTAACTCCTGTTTTTTGCCATTAATTAATGGAAACATTAATAGAAAGTTATATGTTTCATTTACTTTTTTATGTGAAAGATTTGTAATTAACAGGCTTCTAGACCCGGCTACAACCCGGCTACAGTGTTGCCTTCTGATGGAAACATAGTTCAGATCAAGTCTTTTAGTAAGGTCATTTCTTTACGATGCTTCAGCAAACTCATGCCGTTTTATTTTTACATCTATAATTTAGCAATTTACAACATTTAAACTATGATTGATCTTGAAAAGAAACTTCAAGTATTTAGCAATTATTTGTCATCCTTGTTGCCTCTTTCTGATCCTTGGCTTCTTTGAAGTGAGTATTATCTCATACGAAGACAGAAAAAATACAGTTCTGCATTATGGGTAATGAATATCTCAGATTTCAGAGTCTGTATCTTTGCAGGAAGAAACTTTGCAGCCCTAAAGGTTAACTTATTTTCACATGTGCATTTACATTTACTGTGCACAGCAGCCTAGAGCAGGCTTTCAGAACGCTTGAAGGTCTGAGTTTGGATACCGAGTCCAAAGAGTTTGAAATTGTCACTTGTTTCACTGTGTATGTAATACAACAAGAACATGACCGCTTGCTTTCTTTTCCTGTGCATAACTGATTCTAGTAACAGAGTGTAGATTACTTTAGTTGTTTACTCTTGCTCTTTTTTGGAGATTACTTAGGGTTTTGAAAAGGAATCTATGCTCCTTTAGTCGGGAGAAAGTTTTTTAAGGGGTTTATGTTATACTTTGAAAAATCATCAAGACAAAATACTCTGCAGTCTAAAACCCAGTACCAAAAATGTTTTGCCCCCAAATCCTGAGGATTTATCTGTGGGAGATTCTAATTTCTTTGTCCCTTACGAAGGAGTTGCCCCATCTGGGTCACAAATGACAAGATAAATGCCTTGTTAAACTGGTTCTAGCCCTTAGAGGGTTGAAAGTAGGCAAATGTAGACATTAAAATAGAAGGTTTTAGCAGGTAACTACAGAGTTGCTGGCAGATGACTCTGTAGTAAGCTGTTGTAAATAGGACATCCTAGATGACTTAAGTCAGTCTTTGAACTGGCTCCAGAACGACTTGTATTTCATGTGTAAAGTCCAAGACTCATAATACATTTGTACCAAATGATGCTTTAGGATAAAGTTTAATGTGTGAACCTTTTTAAAATTAAAATGTGATTGAAATTGTAGTAGAATTATTTTGTGTGATTTGAGATGTTTACTTAATTACTCTTTGTACTCAACTGTCAATTAGATGTCTTGCGTAAGACCCAGATGCAGGCTGAGCTACCTAAACTACTGAGATAGTAGGATGGTATAAACTCCTTTGGCTCCAAAGGAACACCAGAAAACTTCGTATGTGGTGCTTTTGTGTCTTTCTTTGTTTTTAAATGGTCGCATGATCTTTTTAAGATGAGAAGCTTTCAGGAGCGTACACACTGAAAGTACATAAAGCATCAGAAACACTGAGATAGTATGCATGCACACTTGAACAATATAGTTTGTCACTTAGTGTCTTACCAAAATAATTCATTTCTTGATGACCAAGAACTGAAGCATGACACTTACTGAGACACGAAAATTACTTGCTTCAGCAAACAGCGTGGAGGTTGCTCCTGCTAGGTACAGACCAGGTCAGGTAGACATGGTAAGAATACGTGATGCTGTAGCTGCAGGCTAGTGAGAGCAAGTTCACTCACTTAAGTTTTCAGCTTCAAACACAACCATAGTAATCTTATAATTTTCTAGATGACATCTTTAATCAAAGATAAGGAGGACTATCTAAATTTGCTTGTCACGTGGAGAGGGAGCTTTCGTTAAGAACGGACTTGACCCAATCAGAAGAGTAGGTGTGGCTGAAAGTTAACGCTTATGATGGACAAATCAAACTTGTTTTCACTCAGAAGTGCATGTGCATTTTGATTAGCCACCTCTGCTCTGGCTAGCTGTTTGTTAAATCTAAGAGACAAGATAGAGGTGTGGCTGCAGATCAGTGCAAGAGATACAAATAAAGAGTTTGTCTTAACCAGCTTCCTCAAAGTTAAAAATTTGCTTAGTTTTTTCTTAGGATTTTTCTTTTAATGCAATGATCTCATTATAGGAGCACATTGTTTTTACTCATTACAAAGAGTCTCTGCCTGCTTTCCTGTGTTCAGAACTGCTTGGCAGTCTCCATCCCAGACATTTAATATAATTAACTTGAAGGTGTTTCCTGCTCGGGAGGTATTTAAGCATCCTAGGATGAACAAGCATTGAGGCTGGAGGATGAGCTGTTCATAACCAACGGTTGAAGGCCTTGTGGTTTAGTAATCCAGAAGAGAGCTGTTAATGAGCAAAGTGGAAGCAGCATTAAGTAAGTGTACTGAATTGTAACAAAATGCTCATAATTTTAAATAACAAAGCCTTACACAAAATTAACTGGGCTGTCAGTGTCCCAGTTAAAAAAATATTCTCTCTAGTTTGTCTGCCCCTCCTTTCTCAAGATCCTCTCATGTTCATTTTTCATTTCCCTCTCTCTTCTGTTTTTTACATCCTTTCTTTTACCTTCTCTCACTGCCTGCAAGATCACTTTTGATAACTGTGGAAAAGAGAAGGAGGTGAAAGAGGGGAGTGATAAATGAGTTTGACAAGAGGCAAAAATACTGTCAGGAGACAACTTCTCATTCCTCCAAAGGTTAAGCAAAACAAACTCTGAAAGTGAAGGCTGTGGTCTTTTGGCTCTGTAGAGTTAAGATGCAGAGGTGGAGGGAGGCTGCCTTGCAGCAACCTCGAATCCAGGACGAATCCTGAAGTCTGCTGCCACTTGCTCTGTGAGTTAGTCCTTCCTAAAAAGCCAATATGACTTCAAAGAAGCACTTCATAGTGTAAATCGATGTTTTGATGTCTGTTTGAGCTGGCAGAAAGCCTGTCCTCTGTGGAGGTATGAAGAAGGCCCATCCACATCCATGTGTTTAATTTGATGTGTAACTTTTGACAGTTTAAATATCTGTATTCATTGCTCTCAAAAGAATATAAGAATGAAGAGCGCCGATGACAATCTGTAGGGCTACAGGATGTACTGTGAAATGGAATCTCGTGTTGGTGCTGTGCTTGAATTTGTGACAAAACCACCTTTTACGCTGCATCCGTGACTGCAGTTGATACATACTGCTTGTGAGTCACCTTTTCACCTTCTCCATTGTTCTTCTGGCTTAATGCTTCCCAAGATTTCCCTGAACTACTTTTTCTGCTGGACTCATGACTTGAAAAGCCATAGGAAGTAGGAAAATAGGTTTTTCAAAGTTGTAGCTTGAAATATGTCTGTTAGAGCATTTTTAGTGTTTTCTTTCCTCATAAATATAACTGTAAATACATATAAAACATGAAGATTGTTTGCTCTAAGAGAAGGGCAACGAAGCTGGTGAAGGGTCTGGGGCACAAGTCTTATGAGGAGCAGCTGAGGGAACTGGGACTGTTTAGCCTGGAGAAGAGGAGGCTGAGGGGAGATCTCGTCGTGCTCTACAACTACTTGAAAGGAGGTTGTAGCGAGGTGGGGGTTGGTCTCTTCTGCCAAGTAACAAGCGATAGGACGAGAGGAAATGGCCTCAAGTTGTGCCAGGGGAGGTTTAGACTGGACATTAGGAAAAATTTCTTTACTGAAAGAGTGGTCAGGCCTTGGAACAGGCTGCCCAGGGAAGTGGTGGAGTCACCATCCCTGGAAGTATTTAAAAGACGTGTAGATGAGGCGCTTAGGGACATGGTTTAGTGGGCATGGTGGTGTTGAGTTGATGGTTGGACTTGATGATCTTAGAGGTCTTTTCCATCCTTAATGATTCTATGATTCTATGACAGCCATGGACGTCGCCTGTTGAACACATTTATAAATAGTGATTGAGTATTGATATCCTATTACTTTAAGATATGATCCAAACTTCACTCAGTTGCTCCATATAGAAATATGCAGAGAATTTGAATGAGAGTAATCAGTGGTTTCTTAAAACAAAATAGTAAAATGTTAGGATTTATATTAAAATCTCTGCAGGTGCATGTTTTTAGGCAAATGAGAAAATCCATATTAATATCTTTCGCAATGAAGTTATCATTATTTGAAACCTGAAATTATACAGTGCATTATGAAGTCTGGAAGCAACAAAACATCTCACATTACATGAGCTGACTTATCTGAGTATAACTTCATGTTTTCCTATTACTTCTTACTGAACATATAATTTAATTCAGTTTTCCATTCCTGGCATCAAAAACAGTTGCTCAACTGTTGTAATAAGGTGTTCTTCCCTTCTACTTAAAGTCTCAGTAAAATTTTAATGACCAATTTTCAAAGCTAAATTTCCAAGTCTACATTCTTAACTAGTGCCTCTATAGTGCCACTTTTTAAAAAATATATTTGCTTTTTTCTGTAGCATGTTTGGAACTGTTTTATAGGTTTCCTAGGTATTTAGGTTGTTGATACGCAGAAATGACAGAATAAACTCTTATATTAATGCAATTTGTAATCACAAATGCCCATTGAATATAAGCCACTGTGTTATTTTCTGAGCAAAAGGTGGCTCAGTGCTTTGTTGCCAAGAGTCCGAGTTTCAGTTAGGCTTAGCATAATTGATGCGAATGTAAAATGGCTGGTACCACACTAGTTGCTTGCCTTTGTTCTACACAGTGGGCTAATTTAGCTCATGAAATCAACTCATTTTAGGTGAGTTCCTTTGCTATAATTGCAGGGTGTGGTTTATGAAGATTTTGATGAATAGATAAATTGATGAGTTTATGCAGCACCAGCCCAACCTCCCAAGTCCTGCGTGCATGTCATTCATTTGGCCTGTTCCTCATTCTCTCGGGCTGTGCTGCTGGGGGTTCACCCCCCTGCGTACCGCTCGGCTCACAGGACCTCGCTGGCCCGATGGGTGCAGGGGAGGCTGGAGCAGGGGAGAGCCCGAGCATTAGGCTGTTGAAAGGCTGTGTAATCTTCTGGGATCTCATGCCGAAAGGGACCTTCCTGTAAGCTGCGGTCCCCAGCCGCAGTCTGGCGCTGTGGTCATTTCTGTATGACAAGATGTGGCCCGTAGTGTTAAGGTGTGTTTCGCTAGTGCATCCCTCCCTGCTGCCTCTGTACCCGTCCTGCACGGGCTTTCCCACATTTGGCCAGTGGGAACTTAAGAGGCCTGTTCTGGTGTATGCAAACCTGTTTCATCCCTTCTTGTGGGCAGAAACTTTTTTCCTAAGAATTAAAGACTTTCCTACTCGCTGCTGGAATTGCACTGTATTTAGAGATGCCCAGATGACTTTTTCAAAGTGGAACTTTAGTCTAAGGCAGATTACTAGATGCTTACAACAAACTTTAAAGAGCAAAGAGCACAAACTTGCTAAATTTTTTCCAACTATCACTTTGAACCAAATGCTAATACTTACATAAAAGAGCAGGGGGCGAAATGTTGCAAGTGTGAGTCTGTATGTTCAGAAATATTTTCACGTCCCTGAATTTGTAACCACCTTTCTGTATCTCTCAATGTAGCTACAGAAAGTAGCAAAATTATGCGGTAACATGATATTTCTGTTCATCAAGTCATGGTGAGTCAATATGAACAAAGGAAGAAAAGCATCATGTGTTTAAAGAAATGAGTGATGCTGGCTTTCTGTCTCCTCAGTCAAACAGCTTCATCTGGTTCTTTGAGCTTCTTACTATATAAAATGAGATATTACCTTTGTTAGGTAAGTCAATGTGATGATTATTGTTTATGTAATGCTTTAAAGCTAGGCCAGAATATAAATATCAAGATTAGCTTTACACTCAGTGAGATAGTCTAGTGCAGCATAATTACAAATGATCTCTGGGGGCGAAGGTGTTAATAGTGTGTACTTGTTCATTGCCCACCAAAACTGGAATTTGACTTTGCTTGGGCTCGCTGGATACTACTGTAATGTCAGACATGATTGATTTTATATTACTACAAAACAACAAAGTTCGTTATGTATCTCCTCTGTCACATCTGTCAATTAAATGTCAGATGCTGTCAAAAGTTGCCAATGCTTACACATCAAAGAATCAGGTTTCCACTGACAGGTTTCTTTATACAGCTCCATTTTTCCCAAAAATTAGGAGTAGAAAAATTATGGTGGAGTATTTCAGGAATATTTTCCAAAGTCAATTTTTAGTAATAAACTTCAGCTGTCTCCCAAACATGGCTGCGTACGCGGAGCTGATGTAATGTCAACACTTGGCTGTGGGAGGAATGGAGTGGTTATCATAGGCAACATGGGTTTGTTGGGGCACATCTGGCATGTATGTAGAGGTGCCACCCAGTGGCCAGATGGCAATAATGAGTTTTTCTGACTAATTTTAAAAACCCACAAAAACCCCCCCATGGTGAAAGGACAGCATCTTACAATATTTTTAAAAATAATTTTTTTTTTTTTAGACTTCACGATGAGCACATAAACAAAAGGGAGTTCAGTTTCTTGAAAAGTAGTAACTGACAAGGTTTGTTAATGGTCTTCAAATGACAGAATAAAAAAGAGCTTCAGTTATTCAAATAGTCTCCAAGTAATCAAATGACAAAATCTGTTCCTCCTCTGAAACCAGGTGTTCGAAAGTGTATCGGTATACGTTCAAGTGTTTTTGTACCAAACCAAGGTGCTATTTTTGTTGGTTTTGTTAGATTGTGGGTTTTTGTCCTATGCAAACAAGAGCTAGCAGTACAGCTAAAGAGAAGTGATTGTCTGTAGTAGGTGTAAACTGATGCTTTTAAGCTGCATCTCCTCATAGCAACATTAATATAGAATGATAATCTGGTTCGTAGATATAAAAAGGGAAAAAGTGGAGTTGCTGGGAAGATATTTATGATGCCAGGAAGATACAAAATTAGATCTATTACAGTGATTAAATTCCTTAGTTGAGATTATCAGGAGGCAGAAGAGTGAAACGGTGATGAGCATCTGGTACACGCTGATGTAGATCAAGCTTACGCTACTATTCATGAAGGTTTTAACTAGCTGTATAATGGCTGGGCTTCTAGTGCAGCTAAAAGCATTATTCACTAAGTTTCCAGATTATCTATGAGATAACCTTGTAATTCAAATGCAGCTCTTCTCAGCCTCAAGTGCCTGTATTGGGTTTATTTCCCAATTAATAGAGGTGCTAAATAAGTTAACTTTAAACATAATGAATAATTGCAATAATTTCTATGGCAGCAGGGCTTTTTGATTTTGCAAAACGGAAAAGGGTCGCTTGGAATAAGAAACCAGAAGCTGCTTGGATTCACTGTATTAAAGATTTGGCTACAGAGCAACACTGGGTATCTGTGTTAGGACTTGGGAAAACGTGTTTTGAAGGACTAATGACTGTAGTATTTCCAACTGCATGCTTTCTGAAGCGCAAGAAAGCCCAAAGCTTGAAACCATTTCATCTCATGAGCAGTTGCTCAGAGCTTCAACGAACTGCCAAATGCAAACAAATACATTTAATAACCTGAAATTAATATATTGTACTGGGAAGGCAGTAGGGCTGAAAAAACAAATACATGCAGTGGACAACAAGTATGACAAGTTTGTGGTGTTACAGTGGCTTAGAAAAAGCTCTGTGCAGTCTTTGTGTGTGCAAATGTATCGTGGAACAAAGAGACGAGGCAGCAGACCTGCACTTCATGATTTTTGGTGTGACTAGAACAGGAACATTGTGTCCCACTCTGGACGCATCTTTGCCGGAGAGATGTTGTCAGAAGGAAACAGAGGAGAACACCGGAATTCCTTTACAAGAGGAAAGATTATGCTAAATAATGGCTGAGAGATACAGCTGAAGCCTGCAAATATTTAAATGGTGTGAATTTGCCAAACAAAGAAAGGAATTATTTAGGCTGACATAGTAAGGCGCAGTGGAATAACTATAACAAAGGGTACTTTTAGGTGAGCTATTAACCCTGTTATTAAGATGTATGACAAAACACTTCGAAGTAAGCCAGTAGGAATACATCTGGCCTGACAAGATGTGACCTAAGGTAGTTTAAACAGACTTTTCTATCTCTAGGATCTAGAAAGGTGGAGGCAGAAAGGTAAAACTTGATTCACCTGTGAATCTGAAGCCTGACCATTAGATGGCAGGGTGCTGGCACAAGAGGGTGCGTGCCTCCCTGCCACTTCTGGTTGCCATGCCCCAGGAGGAGCTCAGAGCCACTCATCAGTCTCAGGACCTGGGAGAAGTTTGAGATGGTCAGTTTTCCTATAAAAAACACGCGCCCCCCCATCACTCCCACGGTAGAAAGCTGTGTCCCAAGCACATGTCTCTTCAAGGACGCGTCCGTCTGCTCTGGCTTTTCACTCCTTGAAACCCTGTGTGGGTAGGTAGATAGGTACAAGAGGCGTTTAGTTACCCCAGTGTGACAAACCACTTTGTATAGGGGCTGAAGTCGGTTTGGGTCTGAAGAATGCTCTAATGAAGGGAAGAGAAGCAGCTCTTCGCTTCTATAACTGGGGATGCAGTAATGGGACTGCTGAGGCAGCGGGAAGAGGTGAGGTAAATGTGGTACGTAGCTTGCTGCAGAGTGTTCAGGAAGTCCACATACTGGTTTTGTGGAAGAAATGACAGAAGGCATAACAAGCAGTAACTTTGGGAAAACTTCAGCCCAGAGCAGGCTGTTTGAAATGCTCAAAATATATTAAGACTGTAACTACAGCAACTCAAATAATGTGCAATAAAAAAAAACTTGTTTAAAATAGAGTCCACACTGCTAAAGGATCTGCCCCAGGGAGCGATCCTTATATATGCATCCACACCTCTCAAGATTACACGCCTCTAGAGTGAACTGGCTGTGTTTGTGCTGCCTAACACTTGACCTGGGCCCGATGCCCCCATGGCTCTAAGACCATAATTATGTTTTTGTGGCTTCAGTTCAAAGTGTCTGAGGTAATGTGAGGGCTGCTTTGCTGCCTGCAAGACTGGTGTTTTTATAGCATTATGCCAAAGGTATGCTGCATGCTGTGGGGTGTGGTGTGGGGCATACAGGGGGTGTCTGAGGGCAGGAGGAGCCAAAGCTGGTATAGTCCCATCCTTGCTCTGCCATCCATAGGGCAGTCCGTCCACAGAGATGCGCCTTGGCTTTTCCTCGGAGGGAAGTAATTGGTTTCCTCCAGAGGAGAGTCCAAGCACAAAGTGATGCACGTGCAGTATGGCTGACAAGGGGACCAGGACCAGGGAATGAACCAGGGAGGTAAATTATTTGACAGCGTAGGTGCATCCGTCATAGTCATGAGCACCTAGGTCGTGGGCGAGTCGGGGAAAAGCCCTTTACTGCTCTTAATGTTGTTCTATGTTTTGCAGTAAATCTTTAGCACAGACACTTTGCTGATCAAATTGATACTTGCTGGTCCCAGGGAAAAATTTAAGTGCTGATACAGCATGGGAGGGGGGAGACTGGGCAGAGGATCTGAACAAACAAACAACATGTCTTTCCATTTTAATCAAGTTGCTCTTGCTCATACATGCTCTCTCTTTTTTAAAACATGATCTCATCCTGTGTAAAAGTGTTGATTGAAAATGGGAATTAATATGAAAAAACCATCTACTGGGTACAGACTGAAGGCTGTTCTAAAAAAATAGCAGCCTGTAGATGGATATCAGGGCTGAATATGATGGATTATGAGGGAAGCCGTGGCTGTAAAATTGTAAGGATGCTGGTTTAGTGATCATTATTAGTTCAAAATATATCGCAATCTCCTCTTTTCTTCTTTTTCTTTGTAAGTTGTTTGCTTATTGGTCCTATCTTAGTGTTTTCATATATTTTTGTCTTCAAAATGATTTGCAGTTGTCATGATATTTTAAGAAAATTAATATCTTAAGATGGTTAATAGGGTAGCATTGTGTCACTACTAGGGACTCAGGCACGGACAGGTACAAGCGATGGAGCCGAGGTGTGTGGTCTGCAGCATAAAGAGAGCACTCCCCGGTTTAATTCCTATCTGATGATTTCCTTTTCCAGTCAGTACTTCTGCTGTGAACTAATATCCTTGTATTGGTAAAGAGAAGATGCGTGTACCTACAAAGGTTCTCCTTCCTCCTTTTAGTGCCTCATGCTCTCTTCAAAAGCGTGGTAATTTCCAAGGCCTCCTACCTGCTCTTCCTTTGCTTCACTGTAAAATTAGTTATTATTTTCATTAGCTATATGAAAATATGCCAGACACGTTGCTGTAGATCAGGTAAACATACTCTGAGCATTTTTGACGTAATTAATTGTACTATTTAGTAGCCAAACATATAGCAAACAATAAACTACTCAGTCTATCATAAATATTCACCCCACCATTTTTCCTGATTTGAAAATTCTTACCTCCACAGACAAAGCTCCTCTCCAAGTGCCTCCGACAATTGATGGGCCTTGCAAAACGTCTGGGAGGGTTTCATAACATGCCTAGCATGTTGCAAGCACCCTTTTCCCCCCGGGCCCTCGGGGCTTTGAGCGAGTGGGTATGGTTACACAAACAAGCCCGGGTGAGGAAAGCAAGGGTGTGGGTTGACGGTGCGTCAGCCTCCTCTACAGTAACTGTCCACCCGCCTGCCCTTGCCCCACGGTGAGTTTCTCCGCAGTGAGTTGGGGCGAACTGCTCCGCATTTGGGCTGGAAGGAGAGAATTAGGCTGGGCAGGTAGGGCCGAGGAGGTGCAGCGCTGTGCCTTCACACCCCGGCTTGCCCCCGGGAGCTTGCATGCATGCCCGTGCCTTCAGGCGGGAAGCGTACCGCAGCGTTTCCCTGGAAAACTGCCTGATGCCATAAAGTAAAGCTTTTGGGAGGCTCTGGTGAGCTCAGCTCATCAGCAGATTGTTGGGAGGATAGGCCTTAAACCATGAAGAAATTCAAAGAGTGACTCTTCTCACCCATTTGGAAATCTGGAGTTGGCTGTTTTCCAGCGTGCCGTTTTCGGGTTGAAACGTTTCGTGCTGCTTCTGTCAGCTCCAGCTTTTGGCGTGAAATTGTGTCCTTCAAAAAAAGGTGTCTGAAAGAAACAGTGCTGCTTCACCATAGTCTGAAAGCAATGGCTTCCTGGCTACCGTGCCCTGAGGTCTAACGGTGTCTCAGGGACTGGTGGCCCATCAGGAGCAGGCCTGTGGGGGCGAGTTGTGGAGGTGCCCCCGGCAGGGCCCTGCCTCCATTGCTGGAGGGGAGCCAGCAAGTGCCTCCCAGGTGGATGTGGCTGCCTCGCCTGGGAACCAGCACAGCCCCCTTCTGCAGCAGGACACGGGGGATCCTGGGGAAACATCACGACTTCCTACCTAGGAAGTGTTTGCTCCCAGAGCTGCCTCCTTTTGGCATTTTGACGTGTGGGATTGGTGGTGTGTTGTTTTCTGACATACGTTTATTATATAGCACTTGGGGTGCCGACGCTTGGCACCAGCCCAGCAGGGCCATTGCGAATGGTGGCCTCTCGCAGAGGGTTGGTGTCACCTCAACACTTGACAGCTCTTGATCCGCTTCCTGTGGTGTGCCGTTATGTTCCTCCTCCTTACCTGGACTTCTTACCCAGACTTCAACCGAGCGCCTTCCCGGTCTCCTGCCCGTGATCTCTCACTTGTTCCACTGCTCTGAGTCACTGAGTTGATAGTCCTCAGCCTACTGTTGCTCCCTTGAGCAGTCTTACAGAGGCCTCCAGTATATACATTAGACAGGGTAGGATGCAACAGGATCTTTCGGCACTAGGTGAGCAGCTGGTTAATGTGACTTTTGAATTCTTTCGTATACGTGTGTGGAACCACCCCAAATGCAAGAAGCAGAAAATGAAAATCAAGATGGACAGCTCAAAGTCAGCTATGGCTTGGAGAAGCTATTGAGAGCGATGCAGTTTCTTCCTTAGAAATAGGTAAATAAACAAAATAATTGCACATGTTTATTGGGGTATGTGTTAAAATGTCGGAACATTTTCACCACAATTATGCAATAAACTGAACACCTCTATAAATATGCCTGAGGCTTTTCTCCTCCCTTATTTACTCTTTGAAAACTCTATATGGCAGTCAGTTATAAAACTAAATTTGCAACTAAAGCTGTACAGAGCTGGATTTGGGAATTTGTGATGAGTCTGGAAAAGAAGCCTATGGGAAAGGGAGTTTTGATTCAGCTGAAATAGAAAATACGCATATTTTAAGGACAAAACAAAACAAAAACCTTTTGAGACTTGTTTTTTTGCTGAAAGCAAAATATTTGGTGAGGGTATTTTCTGCCTGAAGATCTCTCAGTGTTTCAAACTGGGGTGAGTTCATCGGATGGCCACCAGTACGGTCAGGGGTTGCCTGTGAGGCTGCACTTGCCCTGTGAGGAGAGGTTGGAGAATTGGGGCTTGTTCAGTCTGGGGGAAGAGGCAGCTTTGGGGGGTGATGAGGGGCCTGGAAGCCCCCCCAGTACGTGTGAGGAGGTCACCAAGAAGACCCAGACTTTTCACAGTGGTGCACGGCGGGAGAACAAGAGACAACAGGCAAAAATTGAGAAAGGAGGGATTCAGACTGGATGTAAGGGAAAACATTTTCACCATCGCCCAGAGAGGTTGTGATGTTTCTGTCCTTGCACATTTTCAAGAGTTCACTGGTTAAAGCCCTGAGCAACCTGGTGTGATCCCACAGCTGACCCCGCTTCGGGCAGGACGTGGGACCACAGACCTCCTGGGGTCCCTTCCAACCTGAATTGTCCTATGATCCTGTGAAAAATACAGTGCAATGTTGAAATAAAAATATCAAAATACATAAATGAAAAAAAAAAAAGCTGGATTTTAACTAATTACTGAATCATGTAAAGGACTAAATATATGAAATGTCATTTTTATCAACCTTTTTAATGAAACAATATCTTCAGAGAATTCTGTATTCTTGCTACTTTGATTTTCAGACAGTGAAATGAAAGAGATGATATAAGTTGATAAGTTTTTACTATTTTATTTCTCTCTTAGGAGGAGACTTCCATGTTATTTGGATGCAGAATTTCAAAATTGACACTGCAGAATAAATAAATATATAAATAAAATAAATAAACATAAGCAAATTTAGGTCGTTTAAGCTTTAGGACTGACTTGCTAAAAATTAATATATTGTTTTAAAGATTGTGTATACTTTCACTGTGACAGCACCTTCCCAATAAACGACCTTCTGTTTTGAGAATTCTGATTCTTTACTGATTCTTTACTGAGACAGCTTCCAGAAGGAAGGTGAACAGAACGTGTGATGTAATGTGGAACTATAAACCCCAAATGTTGTAATCTGCTGTGTCTGTAGAGGTGGAGTGACATAAGATAAGACGACTAATTTTTCTGCCTTGTGGCTCTGATGTGGTTATCCTGCT
>NW_009214754.1:31113-51161 GCF_000690835.1 Fulmarus glacialis
ATTTGGTTTTTCGTTGTTTTGTTATCAGGAAAAAGCTGACAAGTTGGAGTTTCAGATAGCTAAAGCGGGTGGGACGAATTAATATCTAATAAGAGGAGTGAGTAGTTTGGCTAAAATAAAGCTGTAAACTTTAGAAGTACCGGAGGCCTGGAACCACTACAACAGGAAAAAACAGCTTAGTGTGTTTTGTCAAGAAATACAGCTGATAGTAGCTCAGACTTTATTTCGCTAGGATGTATTAATTGAACAATGTTTACTCTCCTTTCAGGTACTATGATATATCAGGCAGACACTATACTGTTCAAGAAAACCAAATACCATCAGTAATCTGTCCACACTCTTATGTTCTTCCAGCAATATCAATGTCTACTGCCTCATTACCAGCAGCACTTAGAAAGGTAAGAGAATACTAAATATGTGTGTTTACATAAAATATATATACACATATATACACACACACTTACATATATCATAAAGAAGATGACTATTCTGAAAACAGAATTTAACACTAGGTATAATTGTAATCTTCCTTTAAAAGACCTGTGTTTGAAGTACTGGAAAATTTTCAAATGAATATCATATACGGAAGTAAGGAAGGTACATAATGACTATAGCTGGCATGAGGAGCCAACAAAGGAAATGGCTCGAGGAGATCTTCCACAGCTCTCACAAACCATGTGGCTTTTTCCTTTTGTTCATAAAATATGTATAAGCCAAAATAATAAAGGAACAGCACCTACACTTTTACAGTTTCTCACTTAACCTGTACTGTTTTCTATGGTAAGTTTTATTCCAGAGGAAGAGAAATGGCTACACATTTGTTTTCTAGTGTTCATTCAGCTCTTGTAGTGTTACTCATTTGCTTGGCAGCAGTATTACTGCATGGAAGCAAGCTAGGGAAAATGCTAATTACTTCTGTTCTAATGTGAGAATTTAATTTCAGATTGCAGACGAGGTTGTGCAATGCCGTTCTTGTCTTTATTGTAATCTTTCCATGGAGAGAGAAACACTTTTTTTCCACATTAACAAAAGTACACAGCAGGCCAGTAATTGAAAAAGTTGCTTTTTTCTTGGTTGTGGAACTAATATTCATCTGAATATATTTGATGAGGGCTTAAAATATTCTGTCTTTAAAAAAAATAAATACATTGTCTGGTCTTCTCAAGCCAGCAAATCTCATCTTCATTCTCTATGAAGCCTTTGGAAAAGACTCATTGGTCTTTAGTTGAATACACAAATAATATAAACCCCAAACATCCCTTGTGGTCTCATTCAGCATTTTAGTTCTATCGATACTGTAGAAACATGCCTACAAAAAGAGCTCAGTTCTTCACAGTTACGAAACAGCAAAATGGCGCAGTACTGTGATGGGATGATATTTCTATTGCACTAGAGCTAGCTGGGGAATTAGCTTTCCAACAGAAAAAATTGCTGTTCACCCTATTGCTGTCTTGGATGGACTTGTATATTAACTCCTTGCAAGGACTTCTCCTAGAAAAGCAAGTAGATGTTTGATTTTTTCAGTGGAAATTTAAGAATGGCAGAATTCAGCTGTTATTTAGTGAGCTCTGAGTTGGCATTTTTTGGAATAAATTGTTCATACTTACAGCTAAGTTAAACTGTTGGGGTGTCATTCCTCTAACCTGGAAAACATACATTTGTACTAAGAACATTTAAAAACCTTTAAATGAAGCCTCTAAAAGAGTATCAGAGCAGGACACATCATTTATGCTTTGATGCATAACACAAAGCTCTGATTGTTAGATAAATTACGAAAATCAAGGAAATTGTGCATGTGTGTGTGTGAATTCAGCAGTTTCTTCTGTATTGGGATAATCTGCTAATGTGTGTAATAATAGAGAGTCACCTGCTGATGATAGATGGTTAATGGGGATTGGGATTTAATGAAGCCCTGCCTTCCCTCAGTATTTCTTGTGGGAGAGCAGTAGAAAACGGTGCATGACGCAGAACATAAGCTGTTTGCACCAGGCTTCTCTCTGTTGCTGTTCTCTCTATGGAAATCTGTTCATAAGCCTTTCAAAGGTGAATGTGCTAAGTAGTCTTGCAGACTCATTTACACAACCTAATTTGTATTATCCTCTGTTTTTGCCTAATTTAGGTTATTCCCTTTACCTTGGATAATTAAGAGCTGACTCCAGCAATGACTAAAACAGACAAGCTCTCCTGCATTCTTTTATTAATTAAACAGTCTTCCTAAGAAACCTTGCTTATCAGTCTCTGGAGTTTGTAACAGTTGGTTTTGTCTTCTGGGTGGAAAAAAAAAGAAGTAATTTTATTTTGCTGCTTTCCCTTTCCTTTTTGTAGTAGTGATCATTAAATGGAGTTCACTTTCGCCTAAATTCCCTTCCACTCTCAGCCAGTTCATGCCTACTAGTCAGCAGAAGATCTAAAATAGCCACTCCCTTAATGGTTTTCTTCACCTTCTGAAGAAAAAGCTGTCCCCAGCATATTCCAAGAACTTGTTGGACTGTCTCTGTCTTGTATTTCTTTTCCAACAGAAAAAAAGAATTAATTCCAAGAAGTAATTAAAGTCGTCAGGTTCTGTCCTTTTAGATGCTTCCCTTGCTTGATCAAAAAACAGTCTTCTCTCCACCCAATTAACTAGTGTATAATAAACTTCTATCATAATATACCCTGTTTTACCCCTTTCATCTTCTTCCAGAGTTATTTAACAAATCTTCGTCTTACCTATTCCTGCACTTCACAGCAACTGTTCTTGATATACAGTGCAAGTTTGTTTCTCTTTCTTTTTGTTTGACTTTCATAAATAGAGGTGGTAAAACAGCAGGAAATTAAAAAATGTTTAAAATCACTTGTTTTGCTCAGTGAGTAAATGTTATGTTGCCCAAATTATAAGGCAAAAATATTTCCTCTCACTACATCGTTGTTTCAGGAAAAAAGTGACATCCTTCTATATGAATATTGCTTTCTCATCAAATACCTCTGATGCCGATTCAGATGTACTTCTAGTTCTGTACAAAGATTTCCACTTCTTTTCCTTTTGGAAGGCTGTCTGGAATTTATGACTTTCTTTTATTGTAAGCTTCTGATTTGAACAACTGAAAATGTCAGCAATATAACAGTGACAGAGAGATTTTAAAGTGCTCTTATCAAATATATAAATAGCATATGTTTATTAAATCACTGGAGGTAACTAAATTAATAAATCATACAAATTTAAATATACATTTCATTTTCTTGACTCTTCTACTCCTGTACTATTTAATATGCAAAACATTTGTTTTACGAAAATGAAGGTTAGGAGTTTCTCTTTTGGTATTTTGGCAAATAGAAGTTTGGTAACACACTATTAAATACTAAAAAAAAAAAAAACCCAAAATAATTTCTAGATGTCAGTTCTGCAAAATACTCTATTTCTAGATTTCTAAAACTCAGCTTATTCCTTTTCCTTTTCCCAAATAATGCACTGCATCGCTGGTTACATTTGCACAATCCAGTTTTGCTCAGTGGAGCTAAATAGGAGGAGTATTTGGTGTCTTTGAGTTTGTTTGCAAATGAAGGCAAAATAGCTTGATTAGATTCCTGTTTATATTTAGAATGTCTATGCAGATCCACACTGAAGATTATTTGAGCTGTCATATAACCTATACGACATGAAGTAGATAGCTGTGGCCATAATTTTATGACTGGTTTTTTTATATCTTTAAGACTGTTTAATTAATAAAACAATGTGGCCAGTGTTCTCACTATGAATGAAGAAACAACTTCCTGAATGTTTGATTCGCTCTGTTCTCTCTGAATAAATAATAATTCCATTCGAGGCCACATCACAGATAAATGTATATTTTGCAGTCATACAGCTTCAATAGTGACAAAATACTAATACCAATTGAGAAGGAGTCCTACCTGTGATATGGCAAACTCAAATGACCTTAGATTATGTAGTTAAAGACAAACAGGCTTTAAGCTGATAGGTTTCCCTATAGTTAACCTGAAAGGCATTTATTCCTGTAGAGAACAATTTCAAATTTAGATTGGCTTCTGCTGATAGTAAAACGAGTGAATGAAAAGAGAGTTCTTAATCCTTTATTATTTATACGTTTCCTGTGCACTAGGAATAATGGTGACAAAAAATCTAGACTTTAAAATTCCATGTGAGATACTTAGGTGTAAACAGTTCTTTTCTAAGTCACATCTATGTGCTCTAATGCTGTCTCTCCTCATATATTCAGGTGTTGATTAGTCATATTTTCAGACCTATAACCAGGTACCTCTCTAAAGGTTTCTCAGGATTCTCCATCTAGATAAGAGTTCTCACACCTACTTGCTACCTGAACACAGCCACTGCCTTTCACACAAAGATTCAGTCCTATGACATGAATATTTAACGAAGGAAACTGGGTGGAGTACTTCTAACACCCAGGTGTGTCTGTGGAAGCCCATTTTGATTCTGTGTCAAATTACTGGATTAAATGAGTTTATTCTATCAGTGCCTTTGCCATATTCCTGAGACAGCAGATATGCAGATCCCTAGTTCCTCCTGCTCTTTTAACTCATCTTTCAAGATGATAGCTCGTCAAGGTCTAGGATATTTTCAGTGTAGGATACCTCATCTGCTGCTTTAATTTCATTTCTGCCTTGCTCAGAGAAATGTTAGCAAGACATGCAGCCCAGGTCCTCATACTGCTTCTCCTTACAATGCTTTATTTTCTCAAGAAATAACAAAACCGAAAGTCTATTTGGGATCCCACGGTGTTACAAAATCACCTCCCAGAGTGATGTTTAAATGGTAGAAACAAAGCATTTTATACTCCCATTTGATAAACTTCCAGTAAGTGAGAAAGCAGGTGAGCCACTTTCCAAAGTAACAGACAACAAATTTATCAGTTTGTGGATAGGTGAGAGGAGCCTGCCCTGAGAAGAACAAGTCTTTGCCTTAAGGTTCACCACAATTTTTCATAGATAAGGCCTTTCAGTGGTTAACCGATCTCCTCCCAAAACTTGAGACCGAAAGAAGAGAAGGCATCTTTCTCCAGCTTGGAATCAGAAAGCTAAACAAAACCTTGTAGCCAAATTCCTACAAAGTGAGTCATGCAGGGGCCGAGAATATTTGCTGGTGTAGGTTTTCTCAAAGGAGAAAAAAAAAAAACGATTTCAGGAGAGCACTTACCTGCCGTGTGCAAAGACTGAAGGGGAAATTATACGACGCTATAGGATTTTTTTCTTTTGAGGTGAAGGGCAGGGATAGCAAGGCAGTCACCTAAGAGGGGCCTGCGTGGGGCAGGGGGGTGGGCTTGTTCTTGGTTTTGTTTTGTTTTGTTTTAAAATCTGGATAGGTCCTCAACTGTTTGGAATAGGTTATATCTTTCCAGCTAATTAAATGTTGCAGTGGGCCAAAGTTTTATTACTTGGAAAAAAACCGTGGAAGAAAGCCTGCTCAGTGCAGTGCTGGACATGCGGATTCTTGCCAGAGTTTCTATCTGCTTAACTGCATTTATGCTCAACTTTTGTATAAAATAACACACTTTTGATCTGTTGGGGTTTTTTTCTCTTCCGCAGTATAACTATTGTGTTCTTTACCTGGTAAAATTACTGTCATTCCTTGTGCGGGAAATACAGCAAGGGTCACTCAAGTTGGGTTGTAGCGCATGTTCAGTGCGGGCAGTTCATTGCTGCTGCACGATGCTTCCAGTCACCCTCCTCCCCCAAGGGTAACTTGTTTCCTTGAAATAATGGTAGCACTTTCTACCTCCCTCCCGGGCTTAACAAGTTGAATAATTTTCCTTTCCTTTTTTCTTTCTGTTCTTTCTTTTTTTCTACCAGGAATTCCCCCTTGTTATTAGAGAGAGAGATTCAAAATCCCTTGATAATCCCCACAAAAAGCTGGCATTCGCTTACTCCCTTTTCGATTAGTCATGCTTGTGCTCACTCTGGTAGGGCTACTTTTTAATCACGTTGCTCCCCATTGTCATTCCTGCACAGGAGAAAGTAGCCTCCCATGTTTTAAATTTTAAAGCATAACTTTTAACCTCTTTAAATAGCCAGGTCTGCCTATGAGAGTCACCTACATGTTATGTGTCTCTAGTGCACTAATTTATGGGAAATCTGGAGAAATACATTTCTTCGACTTAGATCAATCAAAAAATACAGCAATAGAGATTTGTATAGGCTAGAATATATATAGGAATTTTAATTACATTTTTATATATATACACATGTATACAGATATATATGTATGGATGTATATTTAAATGTATGTATGAATTGAAGAAAGTTTGGGGGATGTTATCCATAAGCCATGGATTTGGGATTGCTGTCCTGATGGATTTGTATGAATTGAAGAGAACGGTATATAGAGAGAATGGAAAAAGATCAAATGTCATGAAGCATGGATCACATGAGAGCTCTTTGACACCATTCAGAATGGCTACATTATTCATTGTCTGTATGGCTTCTAATATGGATTTTAATAGGATGTTATTGTGCTGGCCAGCCCAGTAATTCCTTATTGTGGTTTAAAACATCTAGGAAAACATGAGAACATCATAATAGTTTATCTAAGTTGGGTTTTTTCCTTTTATTCTATCTATGCAATTTGTTCCTATTATTGGGCTGCAACCATGCTGTGGTTTGGGCAAGAAAGTGATGTTAATAAGGGAAGAACACCTGAAGTCTTTACTTTGAAATTCATGGGGGGAAAAATAGTAATAGAATTTTCAAACCAAACCAGCTGAGTAGGGTGGAGAGATGTGGGAAGGGAAAAAGAATGCCTCATTTTGTCCTGGCCATGCCAGCATTTCTTACATGGTTGACAAAGGATTTATACACTTAGCAAATATTTAAGTTGCTCCGTCCTTCAAACTTTTGAAGTCTTTATAGGATGTTTAGCTCTGAGTCATGCTATGTTTTGCAATAGTTTGAGATGACTAATACTGAAATATTCTTTCAGAATTATTTAGTTGACAAATATGCAATTCATAATTAAAAACACACCACCACTACAACCAATAAGGAACAAACAGAATTTAAATAGTACTGAAATCATCATGGAAGCTAGAAAATATAGAACTGGGACAGAATTTAAATGCTGACCATTTAAGTCACAGTGATGCCTTCCGCAAACACTTGTGCTCTGAGAAGCCACTGTATCTTAAATTACTTGTCCACAGTATTTGGTGAGTAGTGTCAATAACCTGAAATGGTATGGTAAAATGTTAAAACCCTCAAAGTACAGAGGGAATAACTTGAAGATAGCTTTTGAAGATAGCTTTATCGAAGCGCTTTCCATTGAAAGAATATTTAAGAACACAGTCTACAGAGACATAATGGCAGTGTTGACTACCATAAATATATTTGACAGAAAGGGATGCCCTGAATCATGGCAACAAAGCAAAACTGGCCCCAGAACGTACAGATAGTCTTTGTGTAATGCTACCTGCTAGCAAGAACCCACGTGTAGGCCAGGTCTTCCTAAAGACCAGAACTAAATAACAGTGGAGGACTGAACTATGTTTTTGTTAATTCTTTCTGTTGTAATAACTTATGGTGCTGTCTTTTAATATAAATATTTCTCAACATTGACACTAAAAACTATAGAAGTAGCAGAGCCCCTATACAAGCAATTTACTTCTAATGGCGCATGCGTACTGTTGTACCTGTAGGAATGCTGAATCAGGACACTGGGACAGCCATCTATAGTTGTAAGTCACCATTGGCGATGCTTCTCGGGCTGACAGAACTTAGATATCATATCTGCTTTAAAGAAAAAAAGAAAGATAAACGTGATATGAATTCGTGTACATCAAGAACTTCTGCTTTTGGGCTGCGATAATTGCACGTCCATTGCTTCATCTGTATCTCTTCTTTATCAAGGCCTCGACAGGAGCAAGGAGAGGGGACAAGAGGGGTACCAGAGAGGAGAGACTGAAAAGATTGCACCAAAGCAAGCCAAAAAAACCAGAGCAAGCCAAAACACCAAAGCAAGAACAATTAATTGTTTATAGATTAAATTCACAGCAGATAGGAAAGAAAGCAAACCCAAAAATGTAAGTAGGAGTGTTCAGAAGACAGAGTAAGCTGTTTCTGTCATTTAAGTGCTTTCAGTTACCTGATACCAGGTTTGTGCTTTTCTAGGATTCTACTGTAAGTCTGGTTTATTTTATGTCTCTGGTTAAAAAACTACAATTCTGGTAATTGCATCCCCAGAAGAGTAAGCCATTCATAATAGAATTTTCTTTCTAACATGATTGATCTGTCTGAGGCACACAACAGAATTAGGAATTCCTGAGTTAAGAGTATCCATAATGATATGTACCTTTGGTTAAGGATCATTCTGCCCAGATTTCCCAGGACACAGCAAGCATCCATAGCATTGCAGCAGAGATGCTCTGGATACAAAACTATGATTCTTTCATAGAAGAAAATGCCAGGTGCCCTCAATTCAACTGCATTTGTTAATAATGAAGACAGAAGAATCCAGCAGCTAGTTATACACGCGCAGTCATACTTACTGTGTAGGCAGAGACCAAAATTCTGAGAAGTCCCAATGTCAAAAAGCTTGGACATCCGGTCCACTATAAAACTATCTGATTATTATGATTTGGCTTTGTAACACAGCTCACTAAAGACCTGCTCATCCTTTTATCTTCCAAGAAGCCTGGAAATTTATGGCTAATTACAGCACAAGAGAGGTTCTCAGCTATCCGTGACAGAACCTCTCTGAGTATTGCTCAACAAAATTACTTCTCTGCTTAATAAAATACCATTCTGCTGACTAGACTGATGGCATCATTGCAATTTCCTTGTCGGTCCACTTTTTTTCCATATTCCCAGGTCATCATTCCTCTTATCCCCATTTGAACCACAATTTCATTTCAGTATTAACTTAAAAGGGTTTTCATTTTGCTATTTCCAATGTGGCTTAAGACACCAACTCTCTTATTTCCTAAAAATAACATCTAGGTTATGTCCAGTTCTTATGGCTGGTTCAGAGAGACTTTGAAAACATCTTTCTCTCTTGTATTTCTGCTGCTTTTCGGTGAGGAGTTTAGCACAAGAGCATTTAAGCTGTGGTTGATTGCAGTTGAGCACAGCTGACAGCTAACATGGGCCTTAGAGAAGTGCAAAAGACAGGAGGGAAGATGGCATGGAGTTACTTAGCATTTTCATAGAAGGAACATAGCTCCTGGAATATTGGTGTGAGAGTAATCTGTCTTGTAGTCTAACACTTTGGCATTCAAGATGGCAATGGATGTACTGAGTCAAGAAGGTTCCCTCCACCCCTTTAGAATATGAACAAGTTTGAAGGCAGAGTAGGAATAGCAGTAAATTCTTATTCTGATAGACATCTTTCAAATACTTACAAAGTTTATTCAGGAGATTGTTGGGTTTTTTTAATGCATTTTAAAAAAAACCAAACTGTAACCTATATCGGACAACTTACATTTATTTACTCTTGGCTGGCAACTTAAGACAGATGTCACTTGGAGAACTCTCCTTCCAAGCAGTTCAAGACATCCACCTTGATGTACGAGAATTATAAAAAGGCTATGTCCAACTTTACATTGGACTTGCATCTGGCATAGTCTTCGTGTTGAGCTATGTTTGGAATTGAATTTCATCTTAGTTATTGCATGCTCCATGTAATACTGTGAACAAATTTAGAGGATGCAATGGGTGAAAATGTGTTTCTGTTTGAGAGAGTTAGTGACGGCTTAAAATACAGTCACGTGAGCAATGGTCCTGGAATGCAATAGTGCTGAGGTCTTCAGGGCTGGATTGCTGAATAATCTACGGTCCCCCAAGCAGTGACAAAATAAAAGGTCTATCAAACTGGCACAATACTGCACTTTGCAGGAGTGACGTAATGTGGATAAGCCACATACGCAGGGTGGCATCGCCCAGGGAAGGCAACAAGCCATTCATGCATTGCAAAGTATTACGGAGGTCTGTCGTCAATGATCAAGCATGGGCAGTACATAATGAGTCTGGAAATGGTGACAAGGAAGTGTGCACCAGGCAGTCCAGTGTTATCAGTGGCCATCCTTTATCTGCCCCACCTTCACGTATCATCATGCCAAACACCTAGCTACATAGCATTTCAACATTTCACCAGTGTTGCTCATGCTACTGTGTAACTCTTTCTTCAGATGACACCAGGCACTTCACTGCGTTCTTCCCAAAGAGCATACTCCTCCCTTCTCTTTCCCTCTGTGAGCACGGTCCTGTGAAGCTGCTCTTTGAATCACCAGGGGTTTGTTTCTGGCCTCCATGCTAGGCTACTGTGCAGTGATCTGTGTGGAGAGCTGTAGACTGTTTTGCATCATGCTTTTCTTGTACCACTTCCACACTTGTGCAATGTGTTGGAAAGGTTTTCAGGACCTTGGCAGCTAGCTGTGCTCTCTCCTCGGGTGTGACCCTATTTCCATTTTGCCATGCTACGTGACCAGGTGGCTCAGCATATGCACAGTACACCTGTGCACCCTCAGATCTGAGAAGGTTGTGACACAAAGCTTTTAGTAATAGTTCATTCCTCCTGACCAGGCTTTTGCCACTTTATACGCTATGTAATGCATATGACAATTAGGAATGTGTGTATATATACATATATGTGTAATTTATTGCTCTGTAGTTCCAGCTGCAGTATAATAATGGGATTGCAAAAGGTAGTCATGAAAAACTTCATCTTTCTGGTTTTATTCTTTTGAGAACTGAATTATAGTGAATAAGCTGGAATGCTCCTTCTCTTATCCCTTTAAAACAAGCACTCGATCTGCCGTGGCTGAAGATCTGCAAAACCAAAGCGTGATCCACTTTAATAAAGAATTGCCTGAACTACTGTTGGAGTAAGATTTCGAGATTCTAAAAGAAATCTACCATTCCCTCAAACTAGCATTGTTCATATAATTTGCAAAATCACGGTGGGTAACATTTCAACAGATAAGTTTTGAGTTTGTTGTGATTGCAAACAATATCTAACGATTTAAATAGAATATAATGGTTTGTTCTACAAACATTGCTTTTTTATAATGGAACTGGACATCGTAATTTCCTCTAAATTATACCTTATGTCATGCAAATAAAACTATAGCCTCTTTTCCTTTCCCATCTTTACAATTCCCCTCCCCTTTTTTTTTTTTTCTTTTCATTTTACTAATTTGATTTCTAGGGTATATTTGCTAAAAAAGAGAATAGTTGTCTAGGAGGAAAATAGGGATTGAAAGTGTAGCTTTTGAAAAGTCTGAAAAATCTGAACAAACTACACCATAAATGTTTAGCAACGAGAATTTAGATAAAAAGAACAACAAGATGTGTTTACTTTTTCGTATTTCATCTCGAGAAACTTGTGATTTTAGAAGACTTATCAGTGATAGTTCTGGATATTCCCCTTCCCTCTTCTCCAGGGGAGTTTTGATTGTTTTGCTTCTGGGAGTGCTGAGGGTATGTTTTTTCTTTGGCATGTAAGACTTAATTTATATCAGATAAATTTCTGACTCTTGGACCTGAAAAAGAAAACCACTTTCCAAACATGAAAAAAGTATAGACAGTTTGTGAGGGTTTTTTTTTAAGCGACCGCCCAGCGAAACAGAAGCTCACCCTGCTTGTTGCTGGCTGCTGTTCAGAGCCTTGTGCACAGCTGGGAAGCTGAAGAGACTTGTCAGGTTCATCATGCGGCTGGCTGGGAAAGCCCAAGTTGCAGCAGAGACAAAAGATGTAGTCACTTCCAGACGAAAAGGGTAGGTAGCTAGAGGAAAACTATACAGAATAGCAGAGATTTGTCTTCCCACCCCCTTCCCACCAGGTGCCAAGAAGGCGTGGGAGGGAAGCGGTAGAGTAGGAACGGGAGAGGAGACACACGCCTGCCTTCTACGTACAGGAAGCATTTCTTGACTTTTTTAATGGTAGACAACCAGCTCTCTCCTATATTCTCAAGCACAAATAATGGAGTAAGCTTAAGCAAAGTGGTCGCCGAGAGTTGCTAATGGAGTGTTTTTACCATATTTTATTTAGAAAGGAGCTAAAATGTTTGAGCCCTACATTAGAACTGTTGTAGTTAAAACTGTGTTTGGTTAATCATGATGCTTTAAAGGGTTAGCTTTAAAAGTACCTTTGGAATGTCTCTTGTTCTAAGCCACAGACACCAAAGCCAATCCTAGAGTATGTTGGATTGGCCTGTGCCCAAACTAACGTCTTACTCAGAAATTCAAGTGCAGAATCAATAATCCTCTGTATTTCTTGACATTTGCTGGAAATGCTGGTATTTCTGAACAGGACAGCTTCATCCAGTTTGATCCAGTTCCCTGTTGCATTATTGTTAATCAACAAAATATATTTTTAGAGGTAAGACCTGAATTCTTTTTTAAGAATACCAGGTAGGAATTCGAACTTTGATCCAATTATCCACTAGTAATAGTAGTGAGATTTAAATGCTGTTGTAGTTACAGCTCTTTAGCAGCTAACATTTAGCAGTTTGGGTGCACGGTAGGACAGTGCAAGAAGTCTGTAATAATATATTTGTAATAGCAGGAAAACATACATCTCCCTTTTTATTCAGAGCTAATAATGTATGTTTTCTGGACAGACATGTATTGTTTATTTTAATGCTTTATATACTAATTAGTTCTGTTCGGAGCCTAAATAAACATCCCTAAGAATATAAATGCATTTCATTAAAACATTTTCTCTTAGAAGTTTCTCTTGCTTAATGGTGAATATTAGGCGATACTGATGTAGTCATGGGATTAAGAGCAAAGAGTTTGCCTGAGTATTCCACTTGATTTAATTTTTGCCCACTGCACTGCAGGGAACCAGTGGGTCTTGAGTCACTCCTATCTTCTCTGTACTGGTTTTATAAAGTTTATTCTAATTAATAATAAGGCAATTCTCTGTAATAATTATTATAATAATTAGTTTGAGGGAATTCTGGGAGCCTTAGGTGAACACTGTTATTTAGAATAAATGCTAAATTATAACATTGTAATTCAAATGTAAAATGAGATGTCCAGCCATTTTTATAAAGTCAGGATAAGGTATTTTAGTAATAATAGTTCCTTGTACTTAATACTCTTCATCTGTACATGATGAAAAATCTGTACATCAAAGAAGTTATCAAGGGGTGTAAACACTTTATACATTTTGCAAAAGGGCTCTTTGAAGCACATAGACTATCAAGCCCAAATTTTCCAAAGCAGCTGTTATGTCGGGTGCCTTCATATTGGGGGTTGGCTTGAGACACATTTCAGTTGAAAGGTTCTGTTTGTTTAAAGGTACCAAATGGTACCCTGGCATAACGTGTAATAGAAGTTACGTTGCGCGATTTCTATCTATTTAATGAGAACTTTCGTGGAGAAGAGAGATTCTGTTAATTTCATATTTAAATACACTTTGATTAAATATTGTCATTTTTCATCCTACTGAATGGTTTTCAAAGTCATAAACACACAGTAATTTTTTCCTGTTTCAGGACCATCACATCAACTTCCCAAAGCAAGCCTGTCAAACATGCTGTTCACTTTATTGTTTACAAAATTTGGCTTTGGTCAGATTAGCAGTCCAATTTGCAGGTTGTTTACTTTTGCAGTTTTACAATCTCACATTAGCAACACAGTGCTCAGAAGGATGGCTTTCTGCCTTTTGCCCTGTATGCCTGTGACAGCCTATCTTCTACTGTACCTGACCTGGGGAAAGTCCTCGTGTTTCTAGCAAAAGGCTTTTAGTTTTCCATTTATAGTTTCAGACTATCTGCTTTACCCAATGAAAAAAACCCCAGTTTTCTAAATTTCAAATGACATAACAAGTTGCTTTTAGGTATCTAGAGCTAGAGCTGCTGAAGGACTAAAACATTTAGGTGCTTTAGTTAGTTAAACGAACTCCTAGGCGTATTTTCCCTAGACTGAATTAAGGTAAGGACCTAGGTTTTCTACCTAGTGCAAGCAGAGAGTAAGACAATCTATATCCTTCATCTGCTGAGCACTTAGAGCTAGCTAACAAGAAAGACTGGGCACAGGAGCGCATTAGAAATCCTGCCTTGCTCTTGAGCTACATGCAGAATCATGTAGAGGTGCCCAAGGTAGCCCGGGAGGAGCCAGCTCAGTTAGCCAGCACAGTTAGCCACATCAGTGCCGTGTTTGGCAAAGGCTAATAATGTATGTGGCTCCTTAGGATTATTTCCTCTTTGTCCCATAATCATTTGATGTGAAAATGTATAAACAGTCTTGAGAAGATGGATTAGAGTATCTGGAATGAGATCCAAGGATTACAATGAGTCTGACAGTTTTAATACAATTTCCACAGTCTGATTTCAAAGGTGTTTTCAGTGTGCATAATTTCTCTTCTGGGAATATATATCAGTTTTACTGTATCTAAGTGCTTAGCAAAGAAATAAATTCAGATTGCTACTTAAAATGCTTTTTCTTAGATAAGAACAATGCAGAATGGAAAACATGATGAGTTGTCACTTGTGCATTTTTAGCTGACCTAACCAGCAGTTTTTGTTTGACTGTAAGCTCAGTAGTATTAGTGAAAACTATCAGTCTTTGTCATAGTACCTCATTTTGGGTTGCTCAGGGAATTTACTGATGCTTTTATGAAATTTTTGCACGTGGTCTGAAATGCTGCAAGACTTTTTCAAGTGTCATACACTTTCAGGACTGTGGAGCTCCTATTGACAGCAACAATTTTGTGTGAAAGCAAGGGGAAGAGATCAAGATTGATGGTGCCTAAGAGCGAGCTGATTTCCAGAGATTTATACCATAGTCTGTCATACAGACTCTCTTGGATTTGCAGCAAAAGAATCCTATTTCCCATCTCCAGCAATTATACATAAATACTTAATCAAAAAGGAATTGGGAAGTGTTACCATGATCTATAGATCTAAATTAGACAACTTATATTAAATCTATACTTACCAATATACACCATTTAGAGTTAGTGACAGGACACTGTACGCTCTCACACAAAGAAGAGAGACCTACAGACCTAGAAGAAAGAGACCTAGTAAATGCAAAACCACTTATGTAACAGATTCTTTATCATTCTGAATTGCATTCAGAATTGAAAAAAGGAAAGAGGTTACATTTATTAGTTGTGGCTTCTGGTTAGAGAGACCTAAAAGACTTCCAAGCCCCTCTTCCCCTCCAAAATGCTTTTGTCATTTATCCTCTACTGCTCCACAGAAACAGTACTTTCAAGTTCCTGTCTCTTAGAACAAAACATAGATAATATATGTTTATTTTCACTCTTTACTTCAAAAGAGGTGATGTCTCGCTGAATCTTTACAGAGTACATTATCTAATGATACAGCTCTGACCCAGCAGCAAGACTCGAAATACTCAGAGCAAAGATGTGAGGCTCATATCAGACTTTCTCACTTTCTCTTACATTGAAACACAAAGAGTTACAAGTACAATAATTTATGTTAATGCTATTTTTTGCATGTAATTTTATTTCTGGAAGTCTTCCAAGTTCAGGAGAGTTTAAATATTCTCTCAGTTCTTCAGTGTTGAATGATCTCTGCTCCTACTTTTGGTGCTGCTTGTTTTCTGCTTTTTCAAATCCCTTTTTAGTATCATTTTTCCACAAGTTGCTAGAAAAATACAGATTTAATATACCAACTCAGGAAGCCAAAGAACCAAGGATGCCTGCATGAATCAATCTCTTGCTGAATAAAGGCATGAGTGACTTTTTTTCTTTAACCATCTTAAATGTGGATCAGAAAACAGTAATCAAGTTTGTGAGAACCAACGTGTGTGGTATATTTTTTCCTGCTGTTGCATATCTTCATTCTAGTATTGCATGTTAATTAATGCACGTAAGGCATTTGCCCAACACTAACTTCATAGTTCTTTGCAACAGGTTCTCTGCTTCTGTAGAGGTGCTTACTGAAGGACTTGCTGCCACCCTTCTGCAGCTCTTTCTCCTATCCTCTAATTGAGTCCCTTTCATAGTTATAATTTGTCTGCCAAATGACTTATCAGTTGGAAAGGCTCAAGTCAGATACTACTTCCTTTTTTACTTGTTTTTAACTGAGTGCTGCCAGAAGAAAGAAGGGGTTAAAGCGTGGGAGGATTGCTAAGAAAAAGGGTTTGGTTAATGACACACAGGACTGCATCTCACACACCATAGTTTGTTTATTCTTCTGTAAACAGCAAAAAGAATTATCATCATCATGGTAAGGCAAACAGCACTCTCTTTTTTTCCTTCTTTAAACCCCACCAGAAATCTTTGGGTTAATACACTATTAATTTTTTAAAATCATAAAATCAACTGATCTCCATTAGTTTTATAGAGCGTCTCTTTAACTGACAGATGCTACTGTTGACAGAAGGGGAGGGGGTAAAGATTTTAGTATATGGAAATAACTAGCTCTGGGGAAGAGGAGATGGGAGCAGGCATGCCTTTTCTGACATGCCTGTTCTTTTTTATCAAACTCCTTTCCTATATACTCATGTAAGGATCTGTTCAATTTTTATTTATGCTTCTTTGTCTTTCCTGAGCTTTTTCAAAAGATTTTGATTTTGCATGATTTTCTTCTTTCAGTTTTGCTGAGGTTTTTTGATACATCCAATATCTGAATCTCTGTGTTTGGCACCTAAGAAATAATATGGGATTTATACTTACATCTATACTTCTTGAACTGATTATTTCCTTTCAAAAAATGAGTTAAACATGCAGACTCAGTATTCTCATTAGTCTGTATGCTGTTGCAAAATGGTCAATTTTCAGTGTACATTTGAACTAAAAATTTAGTTTTACAGTGAAAAAATAAATTGGAAGCAGATAGGTCCTGTTCTCTTGAAGACATGAACTGCTTTGCTAAAATATTCTGACTTAGCAGAAAATAGAAAATATAAATAGCTTGTGGAAAAATAAGAAAATGTTTGTTTCACTTCACTCTGCTCAATAGTCTCACATCTATAGCTCCTTGGTTATTCAGGTAAGTTCCCCAATCTAGGTAACTACATTCCCTGTACACAGAGCTCAGGTAAAGCTGAAATTGTTTAAAATCCAGCTATTGCTGTTTATATCCTCTGTAAGTGTAGCAGGCAAAGAGCTGGAAGAGGCAGGGAGTAAATTCCGTGCTAGAGTGAACTTGTTAAATTTAAAGTATATTTCTTTCTCTGCGTCTAAAGAGGACACTGTCAACTTGGAATCTGATATATTTAAAAGAAATGCTAAAAAAGTTTCACGTGTACATGCCAAACTCTGGGTATTCGGAAGAAGGCAGTGTGTGGGTTAAAATAATGTTAGTCGTACTTTTCATAATAGTAACCCCTCTTTTGTGGCTTTGTGAAGGGTCAGCATAAACAAGGAAAAATTACTATAGTGAATTGAAGTAATTCAAATCTAGTTGACTGACGGCAAGGTAACAGGTTAAGTTTAGAAATCGTTTAGGTTAACTTGAAATATAATTGCTTTTTTCCCCTCACTGAAACACAAAAAAAAATTGTTTCAAGTCAAATGTTTTGTTAAGTACAATTTTTTTCCCATGCTTTTTAAATAAAAACACAAGCAAAAGCAGCAAGCCTTTATTTCGTCCACCAACTCCCTCCTTCTCTCTCTGCCAGTAGTTAGTGCACTCACCTGTAGGAGAGCGGTATGAAATCTTCTCTCTGTAGGACTTGAAACAGGGACTCAAGTGGGTCTTGGGCTTCTCAGACTTTTCTCTCTTAGCTTTGATTTGTACATCCTTCCTTCTAGTTTTCCTACTAATATTTTTATAGCACATTGTGCCAGCAGTACTCCAGACAAATTTTCAGCCTAACAAAGCCTGGCACTGCTGGCGTTGAATATTTGAGTCTCAGTCGCTGCAGAATGCTAGAGCCTGAAGAATAGTAGTTTATTTATTTAAATGTTTTTGGCTAATGCACTTTTTGGGATATCACGTGACTGCTAGAACTCCGAGGCTTTCTGTTTCTCATGGTTGTGAGAATTAAGATACTGTGATTTAAAGATAAAGTTACTGGCGTTCCAGTATGAAGGGTCCTACATTATTAGAACTGTTCAAGAGGTTTTCATGTTACTTGAAATCCAGTTATTTATGACCTTCTAGTGAATGATAAAGCTCAAACTTACTCTTCACTAAATATTGTTTGTTGCTTTTTTCCCCTCTGAAGGTGAACACATGCTAGCAAATGTTTAAATTACAGAACTGTGCGCACTAGATATTACCACCTATTAGTTACCACAAAGTTGCTAATGACTACTAAAAATACTACTTTTTTCTATAATGTGTGCTCTGAGAAGTGTTTTCAGTCATGTTCAACTGACTCAGATCAGAACTAATCAGAACTGACTGACTCAGAACTAATCTAAGAAAATAACATCCAATTGATCCCTTGAGACACAGCCTGAAGTTCTGATTCAACAAATCACAGTAGTTTATGCTTTCTCTCCACTGGAGACCAGCAAAGCACATGTTTAATTACGTTGTTAAATTAGGGGTTTGGCTGTGGCAACTTACATTAGCTAATGAGAAAAAACCCCAGCCAAAAACAGAGGAAATATTTTAATGCTAACATAAACAGGTATGAATATAAATACAAACAAGATTTACATTTCTTGGTTAAGAAGGCAGCGTTTTGCTTTCAGATTAGAACACCGCTTTAAAGATTCAGGCAGTATACTTGAAACGGCTTCCTCCATGCTGTCCAAGGAATGGATAGGCAAGTCGTCTGTTTCTTTAAGTTGCCAGCGCCTTTGATCAGGGATTTCTGAAACGGCTAATGTCTCAAGGGTAAGAATGCTTGAGCAGAAACGTGTTGAAGAAGAGCAGTATCCTCTGCGGAGCAAGGATACTTCTTGCGTTCTGAGAATCAAACCTTTCAGTGCTGCGCTCTGGAAATCGAGCGTTCCTGTGCTGTGCTTCGTCAGGCTGGGCCCCTCTTTGGAGCCTCTTGAGAAGCTCGGTCTCTGTGCCCTCTTGCACTGGCAATACTGGCTCACCTACATTTATCTGAGTTAAAATACAAGCTCTTCAGGGCAAGTTCCTGGCCTTTTATGTGTTTTGAAAGAGCTGTATATAATTAAGGTACTTTGTATGAAGAAATTACTTCAAAACAGTTTACATAGGGCAGCTATTTCAAGATCAAGAAAAAATCTTTAGCCTCGTTCCCTGAGGAAGCAAGGCTTATGTAACTGGACTGGCTGGCTGTCCCTCCTCCCTTCCATCCAACACCTTTTGAACTTGTTGGACAGTTTAAACTACATTTTAAAGGGGGAGACGTCTCAAAGATAATTAAGTTCCCATGGACTTTATGAAAATCAGCTGCTGGGAAGAGAGAAATCCAGATCCAGAGTTCAAATAACTAATTTTTTTCCAAGCATAATCTTGCAAACCCAAAGCTTGACTGCAAGTGTAATAATGACTGGCAGGTTGATAACGTAATCCCAACTAATTTAGAGGACTGATAGTTATTATGCATCCAAATATTAATATGCAGATTGACACCATAATGAAATTAAATTTCCCCTATTTCGGTGTTTCCCTGGTTTTTAATATGAACAATACAAGCATCCTCCTCACACTTGTAGTTATTATGAATTTTCAGATAAATTAGTGTCACTCGTTGCTTATTGGCTTGCTTTGTTTCTGAAAATTTTGTATTTTTACTTTTTTTTAGCTAGCAATGTTCAGTAGTGTCTCCTTATCCATTCCATATAATTAATTAGCACTGGCAATACATATGTAGAATGAAGAAATTAGATAGTAATTGGGCCGCATTACTCATGATTGTTGCATCTGATAGGGAAATTTATAGTTGTTTTTGTTATCGCAGAAGCACTTTAACTGTCTGAGCTGAATGAACTCAACACAGCCCTCAATGTTCCTCTTTATGTAATTGTTTTGGTTCTACTGGTTGAAATAAGTCAGCGGAGGGAAACAACAGACATAAAATTTTCTCATTTGCAGATTATTTCACTATCTCAAAAAACCCGCCAATAACTCAAAAACTTGAGCTCAAGGTCATGATCATAGACTTGCCTATTTGAAAGCTGCTGGGGGAAGATCACTGTGCATGCAGAGACAGGACTTCGTTGGTGGTACAGTTGCTTATCAGTTGTATAAG